>NW_009702063.1:4138-8356 GCF_000703405.1 Apaloderma vittatum
ATGAGCTACCAGAGGTCAAACAAGCCCACAAGTTTTCTTTCCCTGCTTTCTCTTTCGATTAAGGTCCTGAGACAACACTTCCCAAGCCAAACGGCTCCGAACTTAATATTTTACCACAGCGCATCTGAAGTTCCTCAAACAACAGATGCTGGGGCCTTTCTGACCCTCCACACTGGCCTGGTGATGCTGCATCTAGGGAGGCTTCTGGTTCAGGCTCGTTTCTCTTCAAAAGCAGGCAACTTCTTGGTGCAGGCTTATACAAAAAGACCAGTTAGTGGTATCAACGAGCCATGGGCTTCATGATTTGGCTTTGAGGTCTATGCAAATACAAACATTTATTCAGAATTACCTTGAGCCACTGGTGACCTCCTCCTATCTGGACTCCCTCAGCTAAGGGGACAGTTTACCCTTTAGAAGCTCTCGCAAGCAGGAAAGGAAGGGGGTCTTCCAGCAGGCCATGGATTTTCTAGAAAATTGAAGAAAGCAGTCTGAGACCACTGCCTTGCTGGCAAATTGGGCTGAAACTGGCTCATGGCTTCAGAAGTTAACGGAAGGGATGGACAGACAGTACGGTCACAAGCCTCACTTCCTTGAAACCAAAGAAACCAAGCAACACCCAAACTAATCTCTCATATCACGTATTATAAAGAAATAGGAGAAAACAAAAGGGAAACTTGGCTTTTCCACGTATTTCTGTGTCATCTGCTGTCCCGTGATGCACACATGGCAGGAAAAGGGGAGAGAGCCTGCAGGTCCCATGGCGTTCAGCGTTTGCAGGCTGTGCTTGTGCGCTTCAAACAGCAGCTGGGACTCCTGATGCTGCCCAGCACAGTCAATAATGATTTCAAACCTCATTATTTCCTTTATCATTCTGTGTTGTCTTGCAGCAGGAGGACACTGTCGTTTTCAGGAACTGCTGCTTCCACCTCCCAGCTGACTCATTTCGTTGTGACTATTTTCTTTCACAGAGCGACTGACAGCATCTGCAGGTATCATTCGTTTTCTTCTGAATAAAAGAGGAAATGGATCTTCAGACTAATACTTCTTTATTTCAGACTTGCAAGAAGGCCAGAACTTTATGAGTCATCCTTTCAAATAGAGTATTGCTGGGAACTAGGTCCCCACCAGTTAGATCATGGGCTCTCCTATTGCACAGACTGCACATGCCGCTGCCCAAAAAGATGTGAGGCGATGTAGAAGCTCCAGTTAGAAATGGTCTGACCTCCAGAGGCTCCAGTTGCTTGCTCTCTTCAGCAAACTGATGACAAAATCCCTTCAAATTCCTTATTTTTCTAATAGAAGAAATGGCAACAGATCGTTGAGAAAGGTGGTCTTGCCAGAAATCCTACATTTCCTCACTAGAAATGAGTCCTAATACTAAAATACTTGTGTTTCACTGTGGTGGCAGCTGAATGGGCACATTCAGGGTGGAAACTCAGGCACTCTCACCACGGATCTGCTCTTCTTTATCGATGCTGCAGAAGCTCTGAGCCCTTTTCGTGTCTCCTAGGTGAAGGCACGTGGTTACACAGGGGTATTCATCTTACAGCCTCACAGGGCAACCGGGGACACCGACCCTACAAAGGTATTTTTGTCTCACTTCACCTCACAGGAACACAGAAAAGCTTTTTTCTTACTCCTAGGCTAGCTGGGTTTAGGACCAGCAACACCAGCAAGAATTCCAGTTGTTGATAGATCAGCAGGAGCTAGAAAAATCAGTGGATCTGGCAAATATACACTGCTACATTGTCAGAGCACGAGACTGCTATCAACACTGCTCTTACTGACTATAGGACACCAGAAAAATCATTTGCTCTTCCCTGTACCTTTTTCACTGAGTAGCAGCACTTTGCACTCTTTGCTGCTGCAGTGCCAAATTCTTAGGATGGGTGAAATATCTGTAACGGCATATTCCTGACCTGCCGCATTGCTTTGAGTAATAAGTGATTTATAAGTGAGCTGCCACGTTGTCATCTCATTGTTCTTTCACCTTCTTTTCTTTGCCAATCTTTCCTGCTAAGGCTATGACCACCTCAGCGTGCAAAAATGCCCCTGACGAGGTCAGCAAAGCTGAACCAGAGCCTGGGCACTGGGGAGCTGAGTACAGAGACACCCAAATGTGCTGTGCGAAGGCCGGCAAAGAACACTTGGCAAACAGCCACTCCATCAATTTATTCTCAGCTGGGCGAGCGCCTGCGATGCGCATCGCTGTGTGGACACAGCACCATGGATTTCATCGCCAGAAGGAGCTGAAAGCCTGGACAGGTTTCCCTCCAAGCACCCACCAGACTCGTTGCCCGGTACGGTCAAACGCACGTTCGTGCAACGCAAGCGTTGACCCGTTGTTGTGCACGCTTTGTTCATATAACTCCTTGCGTAAGAGGTTGGGCAAGCCCAGATCACCCTGTTCCCTGCTCCAACCTCTATTGCAATATTGACTTATTTGCTGCATTCACAATGTCCCTGAGAGGCTGGTGAGGTGAACCCTAAAAATTGCCCACTCCTACTATTCTACACAGGGTCCAACTCAGAACCATCAAAAGAGATATATTTCCCTTGAAGCAACATTAAAAGGACCTGGAGCACAGATATGGTGTTCTCCTCTAAAGCGGTTTAGAAAGCGAGAGACAAATTATAGGATTCACCTGACCCAAGTGGGGCAAAAGAGTTTTCATCAAGGCCACCCAGACTTCTATGGAGAGCTTTAAACCAGACTTAACAGGGAAGGGGGACGAAACTTTGAGCAACAGAGAAGAACCAGGAGCTGCTGTGTTGCCTGACCTAGTTGAGAGGTGTCCCTGCCCATGACAGGGAGGTTGGATTAAATGATCTCTAAGTTCCCTTCCAGCCTAGGCCAGTCTATGATTAGGAACCGAAACAGAAACACCAGTGAAATGCCTCAGAAGAATTAGGGCACTTTCTTCTAAAAAGATGTCACCTCAAGTGCTTCTATACCAGTGCACACAACACAGATAACCAGGAGGAGCTGGAAGCGGTTGTGCAGCCTCAAAGCTACTATCTAATCAATATATATATATATTCAATATATAAAAAGAGCTTTTAAAAAAGATGGAGAGAGACTTTTTACCAAGGTCTGTAGTGCTGGAACAAGGAGCAATGGTTTTAAACTGAAAGAGGTTTAGACTGGACATAAGGAAGAAATGTTTTACGCTGAGGGTGGTGGGATGCTGGAACAGATTGCCCAGAGAGGTTGTGGGTGCCTCATCGTTGGAAGTGTCCGAGGGGAGGCTGGACGGAGTTTGAGCGACCTGTTCTAGTGGTTTACACACAAATACCCAAGTGACAAACCATCTCCCTGCCAGGCTGACCTAGACAGCTTCCAGGTGATGGAGGGAAATTCGATTATTTATCTCCTTTTTCTGCTTAAACTTTCATTTAACCCCCTCCATCCCATAAGCAAATCCACGCCTGGGCCACAAACTTCCATATTTTAAACACAGGAACAAAACACAGAGTATTGGGGGCGGGGAGGCATTTTTTAACACCCCAGGGAAAACCTTATTTAAAAGGGGGGACACAAAGGGGACAGGGAACAAGGACTGAAGGGAGGTGCTGAGGTAAGGGCCACAGGAAAGGAATGAGACGAGCCAAAGGAAGGGGCTGAGGGGTCGGGGAAGGCAGAGGGGAAAAGATGGAGGTGAGGAAGAGGACCCAGGGCATGATGTGAGGGGTGAGAAGAGGGAAGGGGCCGAGGGGATGAGGAAAGGGGTTGAGGGGGCTGAGGGAAGGTCCAAAACAAGGCACTGAGGGGAGGGAGAGAGCCCCGGGGCAGGAGGTGAAGACTGAGGGGCTGAGGTGATCAGGGAAGGGCTGAGGGAAGGCACTGAGGGGAAAGGACAGAGGTGAGGGAGGGAGCAAGGGCACGATGTGAGGGGTGAGGAGAGGAGGGAATGCGTTGAGAAAAAGGGCAAAACAAGGGGTCACTGCGGGACCTGGAGAAGGACTGAGGTGAAGGACAAGGCCCCAGGCAGGAGGTGAAGGCTGACGCGCTGGGGAAAGAGCCGAAGACTGGCGCCAAGGGGCTGAGGCGAGCAGGGCAAGGTAAAAAAAGCGCTGAGCGGGGAGGACGGAGGCGAGGCAAGGAGCCCAGGGCATGATGTGAGGGGAGGAGAGAAAGGAAGGGGCCGAGGAGACTGAAAAAAGGGGTTGAGGGAAGGTCCAAAACAAAGGGCGAGGGGAAAGACTGAGGCGACAGCA
>NW_009702064.1:0-39025 GCF_000703405.1 Apaloderma vittatum
AGCTTTAGGAAAGAAAAAAAAAAAAAGGATATTTTATGGGATTTGTATCAGCAATAGCATCTACAAGCTCAGTTCAGTCCATGCCTAAAGAAAGTGAAGCCACCTGCATGGCAAAGGTCAAAGGAATTCTATGGTTCAGCAAGAAGGGGCAAAAGGGGGTCACCTATGTGTGACAAGTCTTAGTCCCCAAACACCAGAGAGAAAAAAACCTGCTGCCAAAAGGGACCTGTAATCAAGAGCAGGGCTTGGCAACCTTTCAAAAGTATCTTCTGATCCAAAGTAGACATTTGTGTGCCTTTACGTCAAAGATGCCAACTAGAATCTCCCACCAGCAGCAGCAGCTCACCGCTCCTCATCTCTTCCAGGTTTGACCCGAGCTTGGAAAAGAGTGCTCACAGGTCACGGAGGGCAAAGGCAGGAGCAGGGCTCATATACATACACATACAGACATACATATACATACGAGAGATCTTAAAGGAGCCCTGCAGGAGCAAGGCTGTGGGAGCCGCTGCCTCTCACAGATACACATCAGACAAGACTATTCAAATGTATCGGCTGTGTTCATACATTTTAACAAGATGCAGATGACAGAGGGAAATGATGACAAGCAAGCTGCCCTAACAAATGCTGCACATATTTTCATCAATCTTACCAGTGATACTACACAGCGTATTTGCATAACAAAGTGGTAAAAACACATGGGTCTTGTGTTTATATCGTTGTGAAGAGGAATGCAGAAAAGTAGTCACTGAATTTGCTGGGTATAGCCCTTGTAAGCTAAAGACTACAACAAAAAATAGCCACGTTAACAAAATAATCCATCTGCTTTCTCCTACCTCACACCAGCAATAACAATCCTTTGTTACACCGCTCTTTGCTAAAATTAAAAATGAACAAAAAGGAAAACATTAAGATGATTGTACAGATCACATTCTCACTGGAGGAAGAATAAGCAAAAATCCCGAGAGTTTAAGCAACCGATTTAAGTTTTGCCATACTCGCAGTGCTAGGTTACAATCGAATGTCTGAAAGTTCTTGTGCTCTGCCTTTTGCCCCATGTTTTCGACACATAACGCTGCTCCCCCAAGGCAGGGACTCGACATCCAGTTGTGAAACAGCTACTGAACTACTTCAGGCTTTCAGCTTGGTGCATCAAGCTAAACAAAAATGTCCCTACAAAGCAGCACCTCAGCTGCCTTCCACATTCCTCCCCTTGATCACAACCCCTAAGAGGGACTGTTCAGATATCGATGTATCGGGGTAGTTTGCAAGCACAAGCACTTGGAGCAGTCACCATTCTTTCAGTCATGATTCTCAGTCCTTGAGGAGCTGGTTGAGAAGGTAAAGCACACGTGCTAAGGTCATGCCTGATGCACTTGCAGGGAAAGCACTGGAAGAGGAAATTATCCTCTTTTGCAACACTGAGGTGGCTCTGGCATAGACTCCTGCAGGCAGCCCAGTGCAAAGGCAGTAGGTGCCTTTTTGGTGGAGAGATCCACCAGCTACCTGCTAAATCTAAGAATTAACAGAGAATTCAGGGAAAAGGCAGGTCAGTTTTTTCTGCACTAGTAGCTTCTAGTCTTTGCTGCCACTGACTGAAGGACACTGTCAAAAAAAATGGGTTTATAGGAAGAAAATGAATGTCACGTCAAATAAATTATAACCATTGGATTTAATAATGGGGGGCGGGGGGAAGTGTTTGTCTGTAAAAATTACTCATGACAGTTTGGGGTTTTTTTAAATCAGTTATATTCTATGGAGAAATGTTTTGGCCAAGTTCATTACTAAACTTTTTTTACCAGAAGCAAGAAGAGTAACCTTGTGCAAGGGATTTCATGGACACTTGAAACCGCCGCACATCAGTGCTGCTGCCAACTGTGTCACTGCCTACAGTGTTTCTGTAACTACTATCTCATACCAGCATCACTCCCCAAAGATAAGGAAAGCAACACACAGGAAAGTGAAACGTTCCCATGCCCCCACCCTCCCCTTACAATGGTGTCTGTTAGGAATCTGATTTCGTTTGGAGGTTGTAACAAATAACTGGAGAATTCTGCAAATTCAGAAAGCTTCTGTGCAACAGAGAGTCTCAAATTCCACATCTCAACTATACATGAGCAATCTGAAATAGTATCACAGACTTCATTGAGATTACTCCAGTTTTAGGCAAATATACCAGCCCTGGTCATGTTTTCACACAGCTAGGGGATAGGATTGAAAAAACTTTGGTGAGTTAATTCCAGGAACACCCCAGGACTATGTCTAATTTAATTTTAAAATTCAATTTGTACTTTTTCAGCTTCTGATACTACTTCTGGTTTTGTCCTATATTCCACTTGCACTGTTGGCAAACGACACAGCAACGAGAAGCAGTCTGCTCCTCTGTTACCCAGTTTCTGCCGTATGCTTTCGAAACAGATTGTCATCTTAATCCGTAGAATGTATGTGGAACAAGCAGGAACATTAGTTCAGCTGCTTCCCATTCAGAAGAGAGCAGAATCAGAAATCAGGTATCCTCATTTTAATCTTCTTACAGGCAGCTAGACAAACAACGTACGCATGTCTGGTAGGAATGCACAAGGAGATGGATTTATGAGTCTTTCTGAGGACTTGGCACCAAACATATTAAAGTAATTCTTTTTAGTCCTTGGACATGAAATCATTAGGTATGGGCTATTGCTTGCATTATCACTACATTACTAGATCATTATGATAAATAAAAGTTCTAACCAGCACACACATTTGTGAAGTGCAGTAGTTTGAAACTACCCCCTGTAATTACCTAAGCGTTAGCACTAACCAAAATGAGTAACTGGGTGGGTTTTTTTCTGAACCAAACAAGGTTAAAATAAAACCCCTTTTTAAACAAGAGACTGACTGATGGCCCATGGCTGAGACAGGGTTTGGATCCAATGCACAATGTCATTCGTAGCAGAACATTTTGCTCAGCAGACAGAAAATATTTCTACCGCAGTGACTCTCACAGGACTGATTGTACGGTCACAGCCATGATGAAATTTGTTATTCATCAGCATTTACACAAAGAAAATACACAGCAAGTTAAAAACCTAGTAAGATTCAGGAGGTGGTGGTTTTTTACTTGTTTGTTTCTTTCTTTTGCCTGTGTAACTTTTTGATGGTAAATACTGAACTTTTTTTCCCGTACATCTGTCAGTGTTTGTATTTATTTACCCTTGTCTGCTTTTGAAATTGACCGCTGTACACTTACCTTTTTCTCTTTCTCATTTTTCACATCAATATTTTCTTTTAGTTCTTTTTTTTTTGTATCAGTTTGGGCATAATTTTATTGTAACTGCCACAAAATATCAATATAAATTTGTCCTCTGTACGGAATGGTGCACACGCAGATGGATCAGAGTGAAGCACATTCAGGGCTATACTGAAAAACTAAAATGGATGGGCCATGGTTACAATGTCAATCTTCATCTGGAAAAGCAGTTACTACAAAGGGGCCATATGCAGAGAGAAGAGACCTTCTGCAAGGTCCTTCACTTCTATTTTCCTTCTAGACGTTTCTCAGAATGAAGGTATCTAAGTGTGGTTGTATCAGACATGCACTGGGAATCAAACACAACGAGCAGTCCCGTGGCAAATGTTGAAGTGAACAATATGATCTGTATTTTATGAATAAATATGCTTCTAAGTGATGATAATTAAGAGCATATTTCAATCTTCAGACTACATTATGCATTTCATAGCCTTGAAAAGAAACCACCTGTGCTGCAACTGAATTTGTGAATGCTCCAAATCCAGCGCAAAGCCAAAGCTTCACCATCCGTTTGACTTTGCAGTGAAACCATGAGTACTCGTGGGGTCACTTACGCCTCAGCAGAGCAGCAGTAACCACAAGTTGAAGGCACAAGTCTCTAAACTCTCAACTTTCATAGCCCCAGTTCTGGCAGCTGACAGCGCCAGTACAGACTCAAAACCTGCAGAACAAGGAGATCTGCTCTAAGCTCAGCAGAATCAAGCATTCAATCCACCAGACCAAACACTTCTACCTAATGTGGGTTTGACAACAGAATAAAATCCGGCAGCCCAACCCTTGCCCTGAAACAGAGGTACAGTTCTCAAAGTGCCCTCAGACTTCAGCTACTCCAAATGGGCAAAACTGGATGAGACAAGAAAAATTAAAAAAAAAGAATCTGCAAGGAAAGCCAACCTCGGCCAAGGGCATGTCAAGGTGGCTGTCGCTCCTCAGAGGGGCAACCAACTGCCCGGCTTTGCTTTTGGTTTTGAAGATCTTTAATTGCCAAGAGGTGTTCTCAAAGCCCTTAACTCCATCTCCCCAAAATCCACAGCAACGCCAAAAATTGACGGTTCCTATATAAGCGGCGTGATATAAATATTTTGAATGAGAAGTGACTGGGAATTAAACTTTGGAAATTCCACGTAGAAAGCAAAATTCAAAAATTCCACTTAGAAAGCAAACTTGGAAGAACCAGCACCGCTCCTCCCGAGCTTTTTGCTTGCCCCATGTGCCCCATCGTCAAGTGCCAACCTCTAAAGAAACACCTCCCACAGCAGGCACGTTGTAGTACAATAAGAGAAACAAAGTAAAATGAATCCATCATGATCAATTGCTCCATCGTTTCCTTCACAAACCGCATTGTGGCAAAATCTTTACTAGGAAGACACAGCCGGCGTGCTGCTAGGAACCGCAGAGCCACAAAATTTGACTTTAATAAGCACAAAACAGAGACACCGTGTAGTTACTTACTAGTAAATAACGCTCCTCGCCTCTTTCAACAAAGTGTGGAAGAGCCCACAGAGGACAGTATCTCCTTTATTCATCTTCTCAATTCAGACTTCTCTTTTTTCCAAACGTAATTTGCAGGTGCATCCGTCCTAATCCCTGAAGAAACCGAGTATTGTGCTTTTTTTTTGTTTTTTAATTAATAATAAATTTAAAAAAATAGCAGGTAACCTCATTGGGCGCAGGTGGTGGGAGGAGCTGCCTCTGTGAGGGGAGGCAGGGCTGTCCCAAACCGGTTCCAACTGGTTCCAGCCAGTTCCTCACCAGCGCCGCCACAGGGCAGCGCCGAGGAGAAGATTATTTGCCCTAAATCGCAACAGGCAACAGACTACCTCTAAATACATTAGCAAATCCTGATTTTTTTCTTTTTAAAGTGTCAATAAAATGAGCCCCGTGTAGCTGCTCCTCGTAAGTTCAGCAGAAATACGTCACCATCCGAAAAAAGTGTAAAACGTTGATACTGGTTTTCAGTTTTTATCAGAAGTGCCCAACCTGTGCCTACCCCAGCTCAGCCCTAGTAATGTCACACCAAGAAATGTAGAAAACTAAGTGCATAGTAACATTTTTTTTAAAAAATAAAAGCTATTCTGACAGTTTAAAATGAGTAAACTGTGGATATGAAACCATTTTTTTTTAATGCAAACATACTGTCGTTGTTCTTCTGTTCGAAGTCCGTGCTCACAGCTTCGCGGTTGGTTGTCGCTCCCACTCTTCTCCTCAGTACTTTGCAGATCTCCTCAAATCTCTATGAATTAAATATCAGTCCTTGCACCTTTCACAATAATGAAACCAGAATTTTGAACGGCAACTCTAGGCGCGCACTCAGTAGCCCTCCAACACTGCCCTGGAATTCTTTTATTCAGACAGTGTATTTTTTTAACAGCTCTTATTCACAGCCAGAGTTCTAGTCCTTTAAGTATCATCTCCTTCATTTCCATGCAGGTAAAAGAAACAAGGATTTTAAAAATTAGGCTGACAACGCCAGTCAGGTTCAGACGACTCGTTAAGTCCTAATTATAAGTATATGAAAATAAATGGTGTTTATAAATGTATTGATTTTTTTACCTGACTTTTTTTGGTATGCTAAGCAGCAGGAAAAACTATTTATTTTACTATTTGCACGACAGATTTTCTTTTGGGGGGGGATGTATGAGATTATAAAGTGTGGAGAATAGACTTGTCCACTTGCACACTTTTTTACCAACATGAAGAGTTAGAACTATGCCACTAGTGAAGAAAATATCTACTAAACTGTCAGTTATGGTATCATTTACCTTCACAATGTGTAGCAAGTGTAAGCTCAAAGAAGTGACAGGTAACACAAAGACATGTCACAGAAGTGAAAGTTAGAATTGTAATTAGCAGGGCATAAAAGAACATATAACCACCTTTTGCTGGGAGTACAAGTTCCTTCTTTCCAAGGTGGACGAGTTAAACTCTTCTTCATGGGCGAAGTGAGAGTCATATAAATGTATTCACAGCTACAGTCTCTGCTTTCAAAATTAACTTGAAGATTACGCAACACACAACTATGCAAATATTATTATCTTTATTAACCATGCTATAATAACAGTTTTGAAATGTGCCAGTGACAGAAACAAAAGCAATAACTTGCCTTTGCAGGAACTTTTTAATCGAAGTTAAGAGACACGAATAATGGTCTGTCAGGGTTAAGTTTCATCAGCCTCTAAGCCATATCTTCCTGTAGAAAATGGAATTGAAGTGGAATGAAATGTTGAACTGACAAAAAGATCTGACATCCCTTTCTTTAAGAGAGGAAACAATTCAGCTGGAGGAAAAGAATGACCACAGCATTTATTTTCTACTGAAATTAATTTAACAGTGCCACTCAGTTTTAAGTTATTAACAAGTGGCAGCTGTTTAATTTTTTTTTTCAGCTTAAAACTAATACTTCACAAATTAGCTCCATGTTGAGTAATAGTGAAACAGCAGGGTGATCCCCATCTCTGCTACATATTCCTAACTGAACTGACAAAACTACAATATTTAGGGGCAATAAGGAGAATACTGAATCTTATCTAGGTTTTATAAAACATGCATTAGTTACAGTTAATGAAATGGATGCATGTTTACACAGTGTTGGCCAAAGAACGTAGAATGCACTCAGAACTGAATGTTCCAGTCTTAAGTCTTTAATATGAGTTAATTGACTTATGGGCATACATCTGTAGATTTTCAATGTATTAAGACAGATGAATTTGCTGGATCAGTTTCTGCATAGATTATCTGCCAGGTAAAGTGCCAAACTGCCAACTGTGGGAGACAAGCCTGTCAGAGGCAGCTCTTCTTGCACCAAGAGTAGATACAAAAGTGTCATTTGTATTCCTTCGTACCAGTCACCCTTTTTGCAAGATTGTTTTTTGTTTTGTTTTTTATCCAAAAGGCTTCAAGGAGTACACTGGGATAACTTTTCAGATGGAGAAGAGATGGGCAGACAAAAGCAGAAACAGTGAATATTGTTTTCTGCATTGCAGCCAGTATCTTATAAAAGTAAAAATAATTTCATAATTATTCTTTTGCTGCTAAGTAATGGTGAATCATATTGCACACCTGCAGCTAGGCAAATAGCATATAAAAAACCCAAAAACTCAGTTGCCAGAAATTAATCCTCCCTATGCAGCCTGTGCTTTGATTACTTCAGTTATTTTCAATACAGCAGACTAGCTGCTCTGATGCTGTCACACCAGATGTGATTTTAGTGACGTACCGACACAAAAGATGCCACAATTACACTAAAATCTACTTGCATATACTAGGATGGTAATGGAATTATCTGAGTAGGCTTACAGAAAAGATTTAGTTTTTAAGAAGAAGTTATTTTCTCCCCACTAATGAGCCACCATTCTTATTAGTCATGGTCACATTTTATCATTTGATCCTCAAGCAAGGTGGTGCAAATTTGACTAAACCTACTCCAAGTTCACATATATTTTCCACAGTGAGAGAATCAAGCAGACATGGGACTCACTGCTTGTTCATACCTATAGGGAAGCATCACTGCACTGTGCTATGAGCTCACACTGTAATACAACCATTTAAATTGCAAGCAGATCAAAATAATTCCTCTAGAGAGGGAAAAAAAAAAAAAAAGAAAAAAAGGAGACTGGAAGAAAAAGTGAAGAACATAATTTTACATGTGAGATTCATAAAACATAGGCCGAGACTTAATCTCACGAGGTCTTCAGTACCCAGGTAACTCTCTCACACACCAGCCTGGACTGTGGCTGCCACACAAACACAAGCAGAGGAATCTTCACATTCTTTCATTCCTATTTCAGCACCCGAGGGAGAGCTGCTGTGTATCCATTGGCATGATCTCCTTTCTTCAAAGAGGAAGAATGTAAATATTCACTTCATATCTCTAGAACAGATCTGTAGGCTCCAGGATAGAGAACTAAAAGAGGTTATGGTAAGAAGTAATTTTAACATACAGTCCAATCAGTTTGAGGTAACGCTAAACTTGATGATTTACAATTTCATAATCAGCTTGATGCCAGCGGCATTTTCACTCAGAGGAGCCACAGGTGGAGATACAACTCGACGTGTAGACTCCTCCAATCACCTTAGTTCCTCAAAGAGACATTCCTCGTGCATGCACCTATCTACAAGAACCACCTCTACTGAAAATTCCTTTAGTTGATCAGTCTTGAGGGAAAAATCTCTTTTCAGCAACGTCCAGTGACAGGACAAGGGACAATGGGTACAAGGTGGAACGTAGGAGGTTCCACAAAAATATCAGGAAAAACTTTTTCACTGTGATGATGACAAGAGCCCTGGCACAGGCTGCCCAGGGAGGTTGTGGAGTCTCCTTCCCTGGAGACATTCAAGACCCGCCTGGACATACTCCTGTGCGATCTACAGTTGGTGATCCTGCTCTGGCCGGGGGGCTGGACTAGATGATCTTTTGAGATCCCTTCCAGCCCCTGACATTCTGTGATTCTGTAATTCTGTGATTCCTAAACCCCCAACTCCTCTATTCTACTGAATAACATTGTCTAACGTATCAAGAAGGACAATCCAAGCAGCCCTGAGCACAGTGGCCAGGGGAAGAGAAGCCCTTGTTCTTCTCCACAGTGTAGGAGGACAAAGGACACTAGGCACTGCAGGAACAGCATATGGAATTAGAGCCATATAAAGATGGCAAAGAAATAGCTTCCTGGCTTTGGAAAACATTCAAAGTGTTTCCTATTTTGTATCACAACAAAACCAAAACATTTCAAAGCAAAACAGACAACAGAGCCAACGACATCAGGAAGACAGTTTCAGCGTGGAGACAGCTCCAAAATAATCGGTTGGAATACAAACAACTCACATGAGATCCAGATCCCATATACAAGGCTAATATATTAACCTCTAATCTACGGGTTTGATGGTGATCTCTATCAAATTATCACTTTCATCAGAGACCTGAGGAAGTGCTCTTGACAAAATGCTCACAAAGGCTGGCAAACTTTCCTGTAAATTTTCAGAGTCAATAAATCAGTGTTTCTGATAAAGCCCACCACACTGAGAAAATTATAACCTGCTCTTCTGCAACAATTTGTGTACTTCCTTCTAAGAAAAGGATATTTTTTTTTTCTACAGAAATGGATTTCCCCTCGAAGTGTATGTAAGTTTAATAGCAGCATGGAAGTTCTGAACTGAAAGGTTCTGTTAGGGCTGGAAGGTGCTAAAAAGCTATAGGGTGTGGTGTCTAACACAGGTATAATAAAAAGCACTGTGAACTACAAAACAAAACATTCAAAATCTTGAATATTGAAATTGAAAATATACATGGAATTATTTGGGCATGCAAAAGACAGAAAATATGGTTTTCCCCAGGCCAACAACAAAGAATAAATGAACTTGGTAACTTCTCTATGGTAACTACTACACTCTAATAGACAAACTTTGTGGATCAGTCAGATCTAGTTTGATATCATCCTCACCTTCCCTTGAGCCCACATTCTCGAATAGCCACCCCAAATGCACTTGCGGCTAAAAATCCCAACCTAGTGAAATCTATTGCTGACAAAGTCTGAGCGGTTGCCCACCTGCCTGCACTCGTGATTAACGGCTCAACCGCAACAGTTAAAAAAAGACAATGGAGAGAGTTACACGAAAATTGCAAGTGGTATTAAAAATGTTTCTTGAGGATGGAGGCTGCATTTGCAAACAAGTAATTTAATTTCCTTGTACTGCCTTGTAAACCTAAGTTTGTTGAATTAAAAAGTGAGATTTGTTTCCATGCTAAAATCCACTGGGAGGCTGATTATGCTGAAACACACTTCACCAAATGTTGAAGGAACAAAGAGGAATGCAAAGAATGTGTCAATATATGGAAACTGCATATTAAGTAACTCCTTGATTTTCTTAAACGAATACACAAAAACGTAGAATATTTCTCATAGAGCCAAATGAAGATTTACCAAGGGGTAATGAGTAACTGCAAGCAAAATTATAGCTCACTTTATGTTAATTTCATTGCTAAATACTTTAAGTGGAATTTCTTATGCAAAAATTGTGTTGCTCTCCTTCTATAAGGCAGGTGCAACTAAATTAAAAAAAACACAAGTCATAAATAAATTCTTATCCTCATTCCCACAATGACTTGCTATTATTTTCTGCCAGTTCACAGCCCAGTAACCCCTTCTTCCACCAGTTTCATCTGTATATATAAACTACCAGAAAAAATAGGAAAACAACAAGAAAGCTCATTTGACTTAAAGGCTGTGTTCATCATCATATTAAGAAATTATTTTTTCTACTCATAAGAATCAAAATGATGACAGAAACTCTTGAACCTATGATTCTATACAATGACACATCGACCTGACTGACGACAGCTACATCCCAGCACATGACGACAACATATCTGAAAGCTCTGAAATCATCATCATACTGCATCGCTGTGTGCTGAGGACTTTGTTAGGAAATATCAGAGGAATCCCAGCCCCAGACCCTCAGTGCTACAGGAGTAAATCCTCACAAGATTTTTTGCTAATCAGACTCAGAGGAAAATTTCCTTGCTGAGCCCAAAATATTAATATTATAGCTTAATTCTGAGTGAAAAAAATTAACCACGTAAGTGCACCTAGAACACTTTAATAACACTGCAGTACTGCATCCTCACCTATAATCTGTCTGGAGCTACCATCGGTTTGCACAGTATGATCAAAACCATCCTGACTGGAGTCCTTTTTCCTCATCCCTCCCTCTCTCATTTATGGACAAAGTAGGAAAATTAAACACCTTGCCTGAGGTCTTAAGCATATATCAAAATCATATCTAAATAAAGGCGCATGTACAATAATCCCACATGATATCAAAGTTGTTCATGAATTAAAATTTCAACAAATATTTTTTGGTTAATTTCTATTAATGTGATCTTTCGGGTTTACTTTTAAACAGTGCATTTTGAAATATTTTTCTTGAAAAATGGAAAGAAGTCATCTCAAGAAATATTTCTAGGTGCTTCAAATGAAAAAACCAGCAGAGATGTCGTATCCTCACCGAGCTACAAAAGTTTCAGTCACGGGCATTTACTTTTGGAGGTTTTCTAAGTATTCAATGAATTAATGGGAAAACAGTGCAAGCATTAACTCACTGGAATTCTGCACTGCTTGGGTGCTTCCAACAAGCCTGAGAAGATTGCCCTTAGGAATCTTATCATAGCAGATGGATTTCACTCAAATGGCCCCATCTGTCATTTTTCATTTGTATGGCTGCAGCTTAAACTCAAAGAACACCTAGGGCACGTTTTCATCAAAATGTCTGGCTAAGCAATCCAAGCGATGAAAGAGATAAAGAAGATTATGCTCCAAATCTTACACTGGGCAGAGAATCTGACCCAAACAAAATGAAAATCTGGAAGATTCTTTCACATTAAGAGACAGGAATAAAATATTCCCCCCATTCCCTTCGCCCAATGTGCTGCAGAGGTATTTGGCAGAGCAAATTTTTCGTTTCCTCTCATTTTTCATTTTCCAGAGCTTGGCCATCTGTCCACTATTAGGTCCCTTTGAATGAGAAACCAGTTTAGAAGCTCAGAGCCATTTTCACAACTGTTCTCTTGCAGGGCAGATAAGGATAGAAAGGCATAATCGAAAACTTTTTCCCAGTTAACAATAACATAAAGGAGGAGGGGGGAAAAAGGAGCCGATTTGAGTCTTGTGAGACACAAACTGTTTTCAAACTACTGCCATCCATAATTAGTCTGCAGGAATGGAATCTACCCTACACTTTGCAGCACAGCAGTTCAATTTTATATTTTAAGTATCTGGCTCTATTAAAATACTGTCATTTCAAGCACATCCACTCAGATGCAGAAGTTCAAATTCCAGTAGGAGAAAGTAAATAATACAGATGGCGTGCACAGCTACAGAGGACAGACCTTTGCTTTTTCATAAAGAGGCACTTGGTGCTCCTATCTCCTACAGCGTTCTCCTCTTTCAGATGCAATTTAGTAAGCTTGCACCTAGTATAGAGCTAGTTTTTCCCTTTTCTTTATGTCCTTTTCTCTCCTGAGAGCTTCATCAACATCAGTGGAGACATTTATCAAATAGAGTAGAAGGGAAGGATAGTGCAAGTTTTCTGATAAGGCAGCAGTCACATTTGTAGAATGGTTTGGATTGGAAAAAACTTGAAAGATCATCTAGGGACAACTTCTCATGATAGACCAGGGTGCTCAAAGCCCCATCCAACCTGGTCTTAAACACCTCCAAAGCATGGGCATCCACAACCCCTCTGAGGAACTCGTGCCAGTGTCTTACCATGCTCACAGTGAGGAGTTTCTGCCTTCCGTACACATACTTTCTGTATCAGGATAGTCTCTGAATTGCAAATGTATTGTAGTAGTGAGATGCAAAAAAAAGGTAGATATAGTTTGACTAGAATAAAGAGCTATGCTTTTCAAAAACACATGAAAACCGTAAAGCACAAAAACCCTGTTCAAGAAGTCTCACTTTTCAGAAGCATATAAATTGCCAGCGTTACTTCAACAGGCTACAGGTCTTTATAAAGAGTGATTATCAGATAAATGGTACAGCAATCTGCAAGATATGTAAATTTAATTTATCAACTGCTGGAAGCTCCAGGAACTCATTTCTGAGGCAAGTCAGCCCTAAAGGAGCCCCTGTCCCTTCCCCGGGCAGTACAAGAGGGGGCAGGCAGCCTGTAGCACTGAATGCTCCCACAACAGCACAGAGCTTTCTCCTACTTCATTAGTGACCCACTGCACATGGCACATTTCAGTTTATTTTTCCAGGCATAGGTCAGCAAATTCCAGAAAACATCCATGTCTCTTGTGTTACCCCAAAGCTTTTTTCCTCAGAAAAGCACCATTCTGAGATGTGAAGCATCCATTTTAACATCAGTCTCTGCTACTCTTTTTGACTTGACACTTTCAGATTAGTATCCTACTCACCCCCCTGAGGATCAGTGGACGATGCAAGAACAAGTTTGGCATTTGTACCCCGCTGAAGCTCCAAGGCTGTAAGAAAGCCGTATCCCAAAGAGCACACAGTGAAAAGAAATGTGTGAGAAACATCTCAGTGGAACAAGACCCTCGCAGAAAGCAATTCCAAATGCCCTGTATTAATTCAGAGAATCGCTACCAATAATGACATTTCTGTTGGCATTTTAAAGCTATTTTCAATGCAGACCATTTTATACAGACAGATACTAGACTATAATCAGGCCAATGCCAGTAATAATTTAGTGTGACAACATCAGTCACAGGGATCCAATAGCTCAGGTAATCGTGCTGCTGCCTCCCAAGAGTTGGAATAATTCACTTCAACTTTGTATATCACTAAGCCACAAGAACATGCAAAGTCTCTCGGAATGCTCAGTGAAAATCATTTTTACGAGAGAAGCGAGATGAAAAATAGGTACAGCAAGAAATTAAACAGGTGAGATCACCAAGCACTGGTGGAACTATACAGTAGAACTTGCATAGCATTTGTCTGCAGTAGGCCTAATCCCAGCTACTAATATCTCAGTTTTATGAGTAGTAAATTTCCCTCACGCTTAAAAATTTATAGAAGTCAATTAAAAATGTAACTCTATATAACGACTCTCTATACACACATATATATTACATATGCATTATGAAAAGAGACTCCTCATGACAGAGAGACATGGGAGATTCATAACACGAGAGTGAGGTGAATCACTTTACCAAATACACTTATGAAAGCTCAACAGGGAAATTGTAGAGTAGTGAGTAATTGCTTGTTCCCTCAATAGCGCTGAATTTTGAAATGAGCAGCAGTAATAACATTCATAATGAAAATTCCTTAACTGTTTAGAGACTGTGTGTCTAGGCACACTATGCACTGACAACTGAATTAGCAATTTTTCACAGGATGGGGAATTTCACAAGCATAATTTTTCTTAGACATGCTACAGCATTTAACCACTTAACGGCTGTTTTCATGTCCTCCAAACAGTCCAGTCAGACTGGAAAAAAATGTCAGACAGAAAAGTTACAATAATCACACCAATTCATTCCCACCAATTCTGTCAGCAGACTTTCATACCTAAAGTACCCCTCAATACCCTAGCAAGAAAAGACAAATTGAAGAGTTCAGAAGTCTGGGCTACTACCAAGTCAGATTGAAGGTAATGCTAATACTGAGACATGGAGAGACTGCAAACAAATTTTCTGCAAATTCTTTTTTTTGCTTCGGAAAAAAACATCCCACACAGATAATGTGATTCTTTGAGTTGCTTCTAGACAACCATTTTTTCCCTTGTTCTACATTCCTATAAAGAAATGCCAGCTTAACTTACCTGCTGTAAAAAGTTGAGCTTTTTCTGTTAATCTTGAGCTTTCTTCATCATTTGAAAATAACAGGCAAAACACTTTTTTTTCCCCACTTAGTCAAAAACCTTATTTTCAGCAACATAGCTGGGTAAGGTTTTGAAACGTTTCCCTCTTTTTTGGTCTGATTTAAAGCTCACTGCAGTCAAAATTAGCTTTTCTGTTGACTTCAACATACGTCAGGCCATCTACCTTGCTCTACTCTGGGCAGCATGAAGATTGTAACAGAGTCCTTCGAGGTATTTCCAAAAATACCACAGCACAGTGCCTTGCAGAGGAAGAACAGAGGGGAAGGGAAGAGAGAAAGCAAAGCTAATTAGATCAGCCAATCAGCTATACCTTGCCTCCTTGTGCAGTGACAGCAGATATGGCATCAAGCAGTTATTCTGGAAGGCTAAGGGGGAAAAAAAATATCGCATTACACTTGTACCGACTGTCATCCGGAATTAGGCACCTCACCAAGCACTTGATTTCAAACAGACCCGTTCACTGCAGCCCAGGAAAACATTCAGCAGCTATCTGTCCGTTCAGATCCTTCGCAGCAACCATAGCACTGCTTTCTGCCATCCTGCCTGAAAAACTTGTGTCCCATCCAAATTAAAATGCTTTCTCTTCTGCTCACCAAAGCCATATCTAATCTTTCTAAGATCCTGAAGTGTAGCCTAAATTATGAGGGTCATATCACTCTATCCTAGTACAAATAACATATATTTTGATACATCAGGACATTGCCTCACAGCACGGGAAAGTTTTGCACAAAGAAAGACACGGTGCTCTCAACCAGCCCATTTACTCAGTTGTTGCACCGTCCAGCAGTGGGATGGTTCAGACATGATGCTGCCCTACCCATCAAGAACTCAGAAAAACTCATAATTTTAATTTCAAGGTTAGCACAGGCAGCAAGAACTCAGGCGCAGCTGTACTCTCCAATAAAGGTACAAGTAAATCATTTCATTCTCTCCAACTTATTTGTTTTCAAGCAAGACTTTTTCTTTATGTTAAAGGCAACGTAGTAAGAAGGACATTGTAATGGCTTTAATTATTTAGAATAATAAAAAAAACCAACTTAACAGTAATATGTGTTTCTCACAATCAACTGCACAAGACTTACACCATCAAATATGAAAACTATTCAATCGATTGCAATTAAAAAAAAAAAAGACAACTTCCTGGAAAAATATCAGGAAAGGTAAAAAACATTATTTGAATAAAGAACTGAATCTTGGTGTGTCACATAACTCCAAAATGCTGCAGGTGCCACTGGGGTTTGCCCAGTGATCAGGTCACTGCTGAAAAAAAAACAAAGATGATAAAAACGGAATTCTGTCTCATAGTCCTGTTATTGCCTACTGAACAAACCTTTTCTGCACAGAATCACAGCAATGATAATGAGGTCAGACCCTTTAATCTTCAAATTATATTATAAAACTAAGCAAGCTTTACCACTGTATTTTAAACACGGGAAAAATGTGACAAGCATACCTGCTAAAGGTCTGCACTGTTAATTACAGAATCAAGAACCGTGTGAATTAGCACCAGGCTCTGGTGACACAAATTTGCTCGAGTCCAACTGACTATTTTAGTTAGGGTGTAAGGACTAAGCTGACCGTGAAGTTTACAGCTTTCTGGTTTTCAGTCCTGTACTCCGTGTCCAAGACAATATTCAAAGACAAACAGGTCTCCGCAAGCAGCAGAAATACATCAGTTTTGAGGTACTACATCTGTTCCAGAGACGGTACAATTTTGTGACCCAGCCCTATCTGAAATTTTCTTTTCTTACTTTGTACATACTTTTAAGCCTACATAAAAGTTATAGATAAGCCAAGGCTCCGTGTAAGCACATTGGGAAGAAGTCTGCAGCCTAACTCAACAGGATACAAAATCTATCATTCAGGACTAGCTGTACACAGTGATATATTGCTATTTCCTTTATCATACTCTGCAAGCCACCATTTCAGTCCCTCATGTAAATGTATTCTGATTCTCATTTATCAAGCGATGTCCTCTTCTGCTAAACTAAACTGCCTAATGTGCAGTGGCTCTCAGGTTTCCCCCAGCATACTGAACCACTAAGTGAGCATACTCTAAAAGACTCGATCACAAGAAGGATAAAGAGTTTACTTCTGACGTTATCGAGATAAGACTGGTTTACATTACAATACTATTACCACTTCGAGCTACAGTAAATGGCTAATTCTGCTTATGCAGTTTGTTTTCCCCTTAACATCCTTCTGTACAAGATCTAGAACAAAAGGGATTAACCGGAAGAGAAACAATAGGATGCCAAGTAACAAAAAAAATCTTTAATTTTAAAGCAGAAGTCATTTCAAAGATTCTAAGATACAGGTCTAAGTCTTATGTCAGTCTTTCTCTGAAAATAAAGGTAATACTGTGTTTTTAATGGTCAATATAAAGCATCTTGAAATCATTCTCACTAGCACAATACTAAGCTGCTATCAGTGCGTTTTTTCAATACGCATCTCTTTCATATTCAGTCATTCCGTCTTAGAGGCATTTAGATGATTTCCTTCAATAAAACAATTTCATTTAAAGGATTTTATCCACATTTCACAGCCTGCTCATGACCTACTTCTTTGTATTTGAACTAAAACTAATCATATTTCCCAGGCACTTTACAGAATAATAAGTACAAGAGCAGCATATTGGAGAGAATGGAAAAATACCAGAGAAAATGCTCCCACCCTGCTTCAAACAACTGTAAAACGACTCCATCCACAAGTCTCAATGTGAAGTTTCTGCTTTGGTGGCAGAACCCCAACCACGGGACTTGGGTGCCCTGTACTCCTTCCCCAGGGCATGTCTGCCCCAAAGACCGTAACAGCGATGCCCAAGTTGGTGTCTTAATGAACCGCAGCAGAGCGCAAGAAACCAGCTTGAGTTTTGAAAAACTGCGTGGCTTAATTAATACAGAACCATGCCTAAACAAATAAGCCCAGCAGCCACTGGCGAGTGGAAAACACTTGGGACCAAAGACCATAAAGGCGATGCCCAAGTTGGCGTCTTAACGAACCGCAGCAGAGCGCATCGCAAAGAAACCAGCTTGAGTTTTGAAAAACTGCGTGGCTTAATTAATACAGAACCATGCCTAAACAAATAAGCCCAGCAGCCACTGGCGAGTGGAAAACACTTGGTAAATATCATTAATTGTAATCAAAAATGAAGAAGGCAGAGCCTGGTTAGACTCGTGCAGTCCTGCCTCCCAAGCCCAGCTTTTCATTCCTGGCTCCATCATTCTCAAGCAGCACCAGCGCCAACCCTTTGCCTCAGCTTCCAGTGCCCAGCATCAATGTGCCCAAAGAGATTTTGCACGGCTTGTTAACTGGACATCATCTCAGTAACTTTCTGTGAGACCTAGGCCAGATTTTTACTGGTACTCAATGAGATCGGTCCACTTTGGAAAGTCTCAGTAGACAATGACCAGCATTCTTAATCAGGTCAAACGGTCTAAAACAAACAAACAAACAAATAAAAGTCTATGGATTCTGATATTCTTCCATTTTCCAAAGGGTTTGGTAGTCAGAAAATTAATGCTGAGGCTGCAGTCTCTTAAAGAAAAAGACAATTTGAGACTAAAATCTTGCAAGGTATGAAATAGCATTTCCCAGGAGGGCATGCTGTAACAGCAGTCTCAATGTTAAGTATTTGAGTAAAATAAATTATGCAAGTTTTCTAGGAAAAGTAGACAAGATGCGAGAAATGTCGTTTACAATAGAGGGATTTTCTTCAAAAATAATTTCAATGGGCAAGTTCAACTGCACATCTTAGTTTCAGCAGTATCAACATATAGCAATATAAATAGAGAGATATAAATGCCACCGCAGATCTTTCTCTTTCACAATTTTCTGAGATCACCTTATTAGTAATTTATAAAATACTGGCTTTTTTAAAGCATTTTTCAGCATGTTTCTTTAAAGTATACACAATAGCCAGCATGAAATTGTAGATACAGTCTTTGTCAAGTTGATGAGAAAAAAAATGTCCAGTTTACTGATGATTACTGTCATATCTGGCTTTCTCTGATGATGTGAAAGACTACTGTATGTGCTGAACCCCTCTTGGAAGGCTGTCCAAACTTTAGACCTTTCCTTATCTTTAAAAAGAACTGGCAGACTTTTAATCATCGCTGCTTGCATTTTCAAGGCCAAAATGCTAGGATTCTAGGCGCTTTAAAACTTTTGTTGCTCATGAAAAGTCAGACTCTTAGCCTTTTAGCATTATGGTGATACAAACTGCTGTACTTTACCACAGTGGACTGAATGATTTATTAATACCCCAGGCTCTCTTCTGCTGTCCCGTATCTAGCCATAACAGAATCTATGCTGGATCGCAAATCATAACGACCTATGACCAAAACCCAAGGGCAAACCTGTCACTTCTAAAGATACATAAATGATTAATAACTGAAAAAGAGAAGAAATGCATGCATTATTTTCTCTATTAAATCATCTTCCTAAAGAGTGTTCCATTTCAGGTCGCAACACAGAGGAATACAAAAATCTTAGTCTGGTATTTTTGCAAATGCAATACAGAATGACAGCTCCCGGACCGAGTTCAACATCACCAATCATGTTCCCATTTTCACTAAGCCAAAAGAACAGATCCTTTACTCTCCTTTAGGAATGCCTTCCCCTGCTAAGCACAACAAAAATTTTAACAATAAAGTGAGAAATTAAGTATTTAATGAGGTAAAAACCAATATTGTCCTAAATTTGGTAATTCGCCTTTTTGCAATGCAGAAAAATGCGACACTGTCCATCTCTGTGTCATTTTTTAGCAGTATATGAGCCAGACTTGGTCAGGAAAAGTACATTGCTGCGCTGTATCTTGGACTCAAGGAGCACCTCTTGCCACTTCAGAACTGCACAGATGAAACAACTAAGCTGCTGGAAGAAGTCACACCAAGAGTGAGTGTTCTTTATCTCACTGCATTAATTTCTTGTGCTGCACTAACAGAAAACAGTACATTCAAATGGTTTTTAAAATTTGATAGCGTTCACAATCATTTATAAGTTATTTCCTCCTTTGCTCCAGTCAATACACACAGAAAGTTTAAACAGAACAACGTAGAGCTACATTAACGGGGTTTTATACTGTGGTACCAGAGTGCCTACAAAGCCATATTAGCTTTATACAAAAAACTTCCAGCTTTTGATTCCAATTGGCACGTCCACATATTTCAAAACCGCACAGTTTCCATGAAAATTTGACTGGTATAAAAAAATAGGAGCAGCTTCCATTTTTAATTAGCTCTGCTTGGATGAGAACTGACAAGAGTCTTTACCACCAGGGCAACGCGTAACACGGCACTTGCTGGGCTCCCTCATTGCGGTTTTCTCCAACCTCAGCACAGGCTACCTGTGGCAATCAACTGCAGAGCTCACGTCCTACTGCTCACAGGCAGGGACTAGGGGAGCAGCACTTACACAGAACAGAAGATGCATGAGCTGTCGCTCCTCTAATCAGTGCAGGAGCATCATATTAATCAAAAGATCAGCAACAAGGCGAAACATCAGACAAGGATCCAGATGGTAACTTTGCAGACTTTCCAGCACAAATTACCTGCTTACAGGGTGATACTGCAGTATTATGCTCAGACACAAAATGCAGAGAAGATGAGTGCATAATTTTATGGCAAGGTACAGTAAAAAAAATAAACAAATGTATTTCAGTGAAAATTCTTCTGTTTTCTCTGAAAGTAGAAAGATATCTTTGTTCTCTAAAAGAGCATCACCATCGCTCCACATTCAGTAACCTTATCCCCAACTGTAATGCCAAAACAGTAAAAAAGCAGAAAACTTTGAGTAATGTGGCACAGGAGAAAATGGGTAGAATAAACACTAATATGAATCACTAAGCACTTACTCTCAAGTCCCTCTGACTTTCTAGAGGAAAGATAATAAGGGAAGATAATAAGAAACAAATAAAATAAATAAGAAAGAAGCAGAGTTATGACTTCAGTTCCTTCCCTCAGGTCAGCTAAGCGGGTGGGATGCACTCCACTAATCACACGAAGGACATCATTGCAGAGTCCTGGAAAAATTAGTCACTGTAAGGCTCTGCCTCTCAAATTCTGCCAGTCAGCTCAGAAACCCTCTGCAAAGCTCCTACGACTTCTTCAGAAACTGGCATAGGTTTGCCCAAGAGCATGTCAGAGCACCTCATCAGCCCCACTGCAGCTGCCTCCTCTTTGAGCACAGTCCTCCTCCAGGAGCAGCTCCCTGATTCTCCAAAGTTTTCTTTTCAGTTAATCCCACCTACTTCAGAGAGATGAGGTCACACTCACCTTTTGCAGCCATGGCCTCCCATGGTGGTGATAATCCACAAAAAGAGATGGTTCTGATTTCAAAGGACTGAAGTTTCAAAGCACTAGCTTAAGTCTGCAAAGTTCAGCCCCAGACGAGATACAACTAAGGTGAACCAAATCCATTTCCACTGGAAATGCACCCCCTCAACCCCTAAATTCCAGCAAGAAAAAAGTGCAGAGGAAAGCACAATGCAAACAAAATAATCTCTCAAGTGAGATCTGTTTCCTGACGTGTTTTCTGTTTATCTCTGCAAAGTAGTGCAAGAGAATCATTCCCCTCTGCAGTCATGACTGATAATTTAAAGATACCACGATGGCTTCAGGAGGTGCTGCTGGAGACCTCAGGCTCAACTGGCAATTATTGAGTTTTTTGTACCTGTTAAGAAAGTCATCTACTGCCATTACCAACCTTGGCACTGTTTGCACAGCACAGAAACGTAGGTGTAACCTTGTCTCTTTAAATTCGTTCTGGCCCTCCTCAGGCTAGCACAAATGTATGCGTTGCAGTTGAAGAAATGGCTTAAAATATATTATGATAACAGTACCTGCTCTTAAATTTGAATTAAAATTGAACATGTAATTTTTTACACTGACACATCTGTCAGATAACTTCATTAGTCTGTAAGATTGCTCTAATTGTGCTTTTCCGAACTATTTGTGTGATGACTAAAAATATTAAAAATAGTACTATAAAATTGGCCTTAATACTTGCTTGACTTGCCATGACCAATAACAAAAGTTTCAAAAAGAAATCAGGCCAAAATCTAGAGACACTGACATTCTGCCTTTCAATTCAAATACTAAATATTCGCCTTAATTACTTAATCCAAAAAGACTGAATTAAATTAATATAATAAATGTATCATAAAATCTCGGTGGATTTCTGGCTATTAACTGAGGAATTTTGCTACCTGACAAATATGTCTTTATATTCAGGATATATAATGCAGGTCCAACATTGGGAAGTGGGAAGACAGAGCCACACACACTTTGCACCTGCAGACAAGGTTCCCAAACGCCTCTGAGCTAAACAGTTGACATCAATAAATAACAGCCGGTTCAGAAACAGAAACAGATTTCTCCTGAACAGGTATCAAAATTCATGTCTGCATTTTTGTATTTATACTTTCTGCAAGACTTAAGATTTGCACTGAAGTTCCAAAAGTGCTGACCCAATTTAAAATCTTACGAGTCATCATTAGAAGCGACTGTGAGACTTGGAAATCTATTAAGAGATGTTGGAAATGTTGAACCCTCTATAACTCAAATGATGCAGAGTGTGCCACTCACAAAATTAGTCTATGATTTGCAAAGAAGTCTTAAATAAAATGCAGCATATGCAACGATGACTTCATTTAAAGAGGAGGTGTGCAGAAATGAAACTTACGGCAAGATCAGAAAACGCTTTGTATTGATTAGAGTTTAAAAGGATAACAAGAATAAAGAATCCTGTGAAGAGTTATTAGCACAGGGTAATCACTACTAATGATTAATCATTACAAAATGCATTCCAACATCTTGAGGGATCTCAAGCACATAACTCCACGAACAGAAGGCAGGAGGTAAGAACTTATGGAATATGGATATTCATAAGGATAGGGAAGTTTGAGGGAAGTTTGCCTATCCAGATTCCACTTTATAGAATAATAGGGCCATATCCAATTCTTCACATTTCTGAAATTACTTTAGGACAGTTCGTCTAATGAAAATACAGTAAACAAACAAGTGCCTTTGCAAGGTCTATCAATAATTAGCTTTTACATGTATATTACAATTTCAGCATACTAAGCAATTGCAACTAATGTTTGCACAAATCAGATATTTCCTCAAGGTAAAAATAAGTGATCAGCTTGAAAATCTGCACTGAGTTGCAGTGCAACGCAAGCAGCTTTTATGCAGTGTCCTTTACATTGTGTGATGCCCTGGGAGGCTGGTATGTCAAAACACACTCGGGTTAATTAAAATCAAGGTCAAATGAGAAGCGTTTCTAGCTTATTTTATAAGTAGATATTACATCAAATTTCCTTGTATCAGCAAGTTGGGTATCAAAATCTGAGCTGCAAAATTAGTTCTAAACTTCAGTTAATTTAATAAGGGCCATGAAGCTGTTAGTAACTATTTGAAGGAATAAGAAAGCTACACTTTCTCCTGTATCTCCTTACACTATCTCTGAGGTTTTGCAGCTTCCTTAGTACATTGTTCTTTTTCATTCATTTGTAGCAAGAATGCCAGATAATTAACAGGAAAATCCCATTTTCAGAAAACAGTATCCTGTCCACAGACCAAAAAGCAAAACATTTACAGGTTTTCTTATCTTGCTCATATTCTTGTAACAATTAGCATGTAGGAGGAAGGGAGTGAGTGCTCCAACAGAAGTATAATGTAAACTGACTGGCTTATTTTCCTTCACCAGGTATGCTTTAGTTTGGTTTAAGCCTGGCTTTACTTCTTATTGTGGGAATAAGAACGCACAACTGAAGGTATCAAACCTTTTAACTCCCAAAGGTGATGTCTTGGTTTTGAGATGCTGGTCTAGTTTCCATGCTTTTTGCAGAAGCAGGTATTCTGGTTGCCATTCAGCACAATTTACCTGCCCTAAATTTATGGTCCAAGACAGATATGTCATACAAACGTTCAGCCAATTTGTTTTTCATTTTGAAATTCCTAATTCCCAAAATCATATCGAAGCCATCACTCAATTAAATCCTCTTCATTGACTTCAATTGCACCAGTACTGATCCTGTTTCCTCCCACATAATCCTACCGTAATCTGGTTACTTTCTACTGCAGCCATCATATTTCTCTTTTAAATACATAATCCCACAGAAAGCTTTAAATATTTATAACGTACAGACCGAGCAGTGTTATTCAACTGTTGAAAAGGAATGAAAGTACACGTCTGAACAGATGCAGAAAAGCTTACAGGTTGTTTTCCTTATCATTAAGATCCTTATAATAATGACACTCCTTCACTGCACCCTCCCTCCACTAAAAAAATATAAATATAAAATTGAATTCTTTATCTATTTGGCATCGATCTTTTTCCAGATGGCAAGAAATTTTTGATTTCTACCACTACAATGCAGACACAGCATCTCGTTTTCATGCACTGAAATATTTGTTCTGTGACACACATTCCTTCTTCCAGATGCTAAATAAAGTGAGAAATCATCCCATTTACCACCTCACTAGACATTTCATGAAACCCCACCCAAGTACCTCAACCCACGTCTGTGATCTTTCATCTGGTTTTCTAGACCTGAAGCTGCCAAGTGCTGAGTCAGTGTAAGAGCAAGAGCATGCCTGCAGCTTCCATAGATTCAGAGACCAAAAGCAGTAAAAAGATTATTTTTGAGACTAGAAGCAGAGAACAAAACATAGAAGCGAATATTGGCAAGTTCATCAATATGAAGTTTCATCAAAAAATATACAGATTTTGAACATATTTCCAAATGTGGAAAAGAACAATACAACAGATAAAATTTAAAAGCAGTCATTTTTACTTTTTTTTTTTCCACCAGCGACAATTAGGTTTTCCTGCTCTTTAATCCTGAAAACAAAGAGCACTTTCCAGCTTAAAGTTGCTGCTTTTTCTTCAACAATTTACTTTGCATGTTTATAAGCTGCTGGAGAACCAGGCTTTTCTCCAGCAGAAGTAGAGAGAAATACCTACCAACTTATTGTGGCCTCTTCTTCTTTCTGAAAGGTTTTTCTTAGCCTGGTGCCTATAATTGCTTCATTATTTACCACACAAGCTGGTAAGACTCCACACTAAGAGTTGATCCTTTTAATAAAATAGAAGTCTCGTCCTCAATTAGTCCAGCAATTAGAGTAATTATAAACAACTGTCACCCTCTAAAGAATAAGTGATCACACAGTAAAAGCTGTCAAGGTACATTGTGACCTAGTGCATCCCCCTGACCGGGGAGGAACTGTGGATGTGACCTTCACAGGCAGGCAGTTTTGTGATGGATTAAGTTTATCCCTCCTTTAGTTAGACAAATTAAAAGACCAGCATAAGCATCGATGACTGTTTCTGCACGCCTGCTTGGAGCAAATCAAGAGGTGACAGCACGGTGTGGGAGGCAGGTGTCACGCCCCAGAGATGGTTTTGCATTTCTCTGCTGCAACTCTTTGGGCAGAACTTGCTGCTGCGTTCAGCGACAGAGCGGTCATACTCATTAAGCCAGGAAACAGACCTAAATTACAAATAACTTAGTATTAATTAATAAAAATATGGCATAAAGCAGCCCTCGGAAGTCCTGCAAAAGCATCTATTTGTAAATTAAACTGAAGGAAGAACTTACTGGGCAACTGAAACCTAAAAGCAGCAAGTGGCCGGGCAAGCAATGATCAAGCCAAACCACATATAGAATCATAGAATGGCCTAAGCTGGAAGGGACCTTAGAGATCATTTTACTCCACCCTCCCTGCCGCGAGGGACGCCACCTCTTGACTAGATCAGGCAACACATGGGGACCGAATGGGAATCGAACCCGCGACCTTAGCGTTGTTAGCGCTACGCTCAACTGACTGAGCTAACCAGCCCCAGGGAGCCTGGAGTTATCAAGCACAGGCTGCCCCCTGGTAGCCAACAGTGCCATCGTGCATTAATGGCCTTAGCCCCCAGCAAATGCAAGAAAACCTGACCGAAAGGACCAAACTCAGATCACTCCACATTCGCTGCTGGGCATTCGCAGTTACTAGTGACGAGGAAGGTATTTGTACATTTACATTCACTGTCCTCAATGACACAACGAAGTGGGATCCCAGAGGAGGATATTTGGAGCCAGGCAGTGCTCTGAAACCTGCTCGTGTGCTCTCTGTTGAAGAACAAGGACCTGTAAGAACCAGCAGATGGGTGACAAATATATTGTTCCCAGCAATTTAACTGAACTAACTCTACATTTTGTAACACATACTCCAACAATTGCCACAAAGCTCTTGTTAGTCAGGTCATCAGAACCCACCTTCAGGATTACAGAAGGCAGTAATCAAACTGTGCTTCAAAACAACAAAAATACGTTTTTACGTCAATTTGGCCCGTTCCTGTTTTTAAAGCCCCCAATCCAGAGTCTTTAAAAAATGTGCACCTGATTTGATGTACACAGCTAATCATGCAATTAATCGTTAACAGAATCAGAGAGTCAATTCCAGATTCAGATTCTCAATTTAAACACTAAAGCACTCCTGCCACACAACAGAGATGCAGGGCATATAACCAGCTTCAGCTTTTACATTAATGTCAAACTAGAGACGGCGTCTTCAGACATTTGCTTTTAGTTTCTCTGGTATGATCTTGTTTTTTCTGCAACTATATAATTGGATTTATTGACCTGAATTACTAGAGTGTAAAATATGAAGTTGTCTATGATTTTAACATTATTCAAAAAAAACCAACCCAAACCACAAGCATTATAAATTAGTTGGGTATAAAATGTTTGTACTGTGAAAATCTTAATAAAAGATATTCCAAAACAATAAACGACATCTTTCTCAGTAGACAAGAGCCACCAAGAGTGACAAGATATCATCTGGAAGACGCATTAATAGCGGTGGTGTAGTATTCTATGGAAAGAGAGAACACAAATTTGGCAAAAATAAAAATACTAAACCAGAAAATTCATTATTATTCCTTACTTGAACGAAACAACAATAGACTCCCCTCCATGCACCTCCCTCCTAATAAGCGAGAGTGAAGCGTCTGCTTGTGAAAGCTTCATCCCCTTTCCCTGGATAACATGTGATGTACCTCCAGGACATTCAGATCAAAGCCATGGTACCGACTGCAGTTCTCCCAGAATCTCAGGGAGATTACGAAGTTATCAGAAAGATATCATGAAGTTGTTTTCTTTGATAAAGATTTTACAGTTTGAAAGAAAAGCCACAAAAGAAGTGAATTTTGTTCAGTATCAATTTAGTATCTCTTGGGCGGTCTGTTTAGTCTCTAAGTACCAGGGTCAGCTGCTTAGTTCATCTTTGCAAGGAGTCAAACAAATATTTTTGCTAATACAGTAATTATGAAGTTTTAATAAACAATCTGTAAGGATGTGCAGCCCTAAAAAGTCAGCTATTTTCACGCACCAAGTAGACGATGATCACATTAATGCTGAGCTACACAAAAAAATACAAGAATTAGCTAGAAACTATGCAAATTATTTAAATTTCCATGGAATAATTAATGCCTATGAAACTTTCGAACATTTATCTTTGCTTCTTCAGTGTACAGCCAGATGATTGATAACAAATTCTCCTCTGAAAGGAGGAAAGTCCTTATAAATCATCTATGACGTTCATATCTAGGCATGCAGCGAGATGCTTGTGCAATAGATGCATTTAAGAACAGAATTTGTGAACAAAATATATTTAGGAATAAAAGACAAGCAATGTCTTTAAGCTTTTTTCTATCAAAACAGTACCTAAAATGAGAACTTGAGTAAAAATATTTACATATTCTCAGTAATTCTGTCTTTTCTAATATTTGGAGAGGGGTTCTCTTGCTCATCGGAATGCATTTACCTTTTAGTGACGTGTTATAAAACCACACAATTCTCAGGACAGTTGAAACCAGAAGGATATAGCGGAGGGAGTGATCAGTCAACAACCAAGACCTCTTCCTTTTTTTTTTTCCCCCCAAAGCATACCCCACCTTGACATCACAAGAGACAGGATAGGCCTTCGAAGAGACCCAGTATGTTCTCATCTCAGAGCAGAGCAAGAAATTTCCTCCAAGGAATGAGATGCAGCTTCAGTATTTTGTGAATAGGGAAGCACAGGCTGTCCTTCTTCATACAGACTCCCAAGATACACATGCTTGAAGTGCTAGAAGACTTCAAGAGAGAAAAAAGAAGAACCATCCAGCCTAGAGCTATGAGAGCGAATGTCAGCTCTAACAAACGCACAGAAGGATCGTCCTCTTCCGGAGATTAACTGTTTGAGAACACGGCTGTGAATGGTTAAAGAACCTTTATAAGCACAGTCATTGCACAAAACTAATGAAATATTAGGAAGAGAGGTGGGAGGCACTTTTGTCAAAGCCATACACCCCATTAGCTCTTTCAAAGTTCTAGTTCTTTATATGCACACTGTTATCATTAAGGACCTATATTACTTTAATCAAGCCCCTTCAATTAGAAATACATGTCAGGTATAAAATAGCAGCCAAATTAAGCAATAATTTATAGTAAGAGTTTTCCTACTGCTAATCTATACATAAATTAGCCAGAATAAAATTTGGCCTTGTATATATTTCTGCGGAAAAGTGAAGACTATAAGTGTATTTTCTGCTGAAGCCAGGAACTACTTGCTTCCTGCGCTGATTTCTGTGATTATGGAAAGCATGGTAAGGTCTCACAAGGCAGGTATGTTTGGGGAAAAAGATGGATTTAAAAGCATATTTAAATTTATGCACGCAAAATGCTTCAGTTCTCTGTACAGTAACCATCCCCCTTAGGGCAGACACCTTCACTTTCAAACATGATTTATGAAAAAACTCACATCCAATGAAACATGGCACAGCTCATTTGTTAGTCAACAGCAAAATGTGCTTGCAAATACAGTATCTTCATATTTACCACTGGTGGCTTGATGCTAAAATCTCGTAATACAGCTAGAGAGGATCTGATCCACCAGGCAGTGGGAAGAAGTTTTCCGAGGAGATTTTCAACCTTTTGCAACAAATGAGCTCTTGACTCCATGACCTTCTGCAGTATCTTCTTAACCAGCTGCAGAATTACTATTTCCTTTTGTCTTTTTCTAACATATCCTTTTATCTTATGACTTCTGATATTTTGAAATGTTGAACTGCATAAAAAAAGAAAGGGAGTTAACTACTTCCTCTAAATTTCATTACTCTTCTTTTGATGTTAAAAACCCATTGTTATCACAATTACCACACTGGAACAATCGCAGATACAAGTGGAATACCCTTTTTAAAAGAAGTACAAAAAGCTCTAAATTCTATAAAATTAAAAGTTCAGCTTGAACTGTTCAAGACTGAAATCTACACTTGTTAAAGTATTTTTAAGGGTTTCATTTTCAGAGTTTCAAAACTGAAAGTAGGAAGGAACCTAAAATCCCTGGTTACTCAGGGCTGCAGCCAGGGAGGAAACCCATTAGGTTTCCAGAAGATACTTCTATGAAATAAAGCCCAGCTGAGTGCTGGCTTTGGGATCTCCCATCCAAAAGCACTACAGCAGAAAAAAATCTACTTAAGTCTATTAACTGGTTCTAATATCCTCTCATTTGAATTTCTAGCACTCCAGATTCTAATAACTGAATCTCATTACTGCTTCTGGGTGGTTTTGCTAAGTTAGAGGGCTGCTTACTGGCAAGAGTCTCTCCGTTTCTCCCCTATATTGGCAGTTATATAATCAAGAGACCCCTCAGCTTTCAATAAAATACCTGAACAGACTGAGGTGATCCTAAGTCTCAGTATCATTCTTTCATTCATGGATGGCTCAGCTGAGTTAACTGTTTAGTTATTTAGACCATATCACTTTTCCTCTTCCCTACCTTACTTCCATTCTCCTTCTTTCATCCAATTTTTAAGAGAAAAGACAGAATACAGCGTGTCTATGCCTATATCTGACACTTTCTTCATCCCAGCAGCACATCTCCCATTTATGGGCCTGCCCCGAGGTGCTGGACAGGCAGCCCTCCCACCCAGGCTCACCGGAACCCCGCTATGTTCGAGCCTTCACCATTCCCGTTCGTTCCCCATGTGTTGCCTGATCTAGTCGAGAGGTGGTGGCCCTGGCGACAGGGAGACTGGATTAAAATGATCTCTAAGATCCCCTCCAGCCTAGTCCATTCTATGATTCTATGATCTGCAGCAGAACTCACTTTATGGGATCCAACCATCAGATTACAAACACAAAGACTCACATCAGAAATCGGTGATAAACCATCATAAAGCTCATACCTTCCGTAACAAAGCAAAACAGAAGTTTGAATCATACCCACTGTAAGTACAGTGATCTTCACCCTGGTAACTGAGCCAGCGGTTAACCCTCCGGAAAATAATCCTGATGGATTTCTCTACCTTTAGTTACTGCGTGGAGCAGTATCAAAAAAAGGTGGATTAGTGACTTGAGTGACACTTTTCCTTTGAAGTGACCCGAAGGAAAGACTGCTCACGCATCAAGAACACACTAGCTCACAGAAGTGCCTGAAACGAGGGCATTGAGAACACGAGTCACATATGTATAAAATTAAATGATAAATTATAATATATAAATTATCCCAATGGTTCTTACAAGCTCTGAACAGTTTCAACATTCAATTCCATAATTCCGCAGCTGCCATCCAGCACGGGTACCATAAACAGGAGAACAAAACACAGACACAGACCAGGAAAAACATTTCTTACCTTCTTGTTGGATCATATCAAGATTAATTCATTTCTTTTTCCTTCCCTCCTCAAACCCCAAACCAAATTTCATGCCACCAGAATGCACTTTCTGGAACAATCTATTTTAACTTGAGTGAAGGGCTGTAGCCAGGTGAGTGAACTACCTCGGGTGTGGATGTTGGGGGTCATATCCAAAGCAGGTTTAAGCTTACATAATAAACTGACTTATACATTAAATTAGCAACCGAAAGTACAGGGACTCCATAGAAAGAATAATTGGAAGTTATTTTGTATAGAGCTGCAACTTTTATCACATTATCTTGGAAAAAAAACAAACAAACTATTTTTTTCATAAAGCAGCTGCTGGCAAAACCAGGTTACTAGTAAGGAACTGTTTCTTCTTCTCTAAAGATCAACAAGCATTATTGTCAGAAGTTTTTTACCATTATTTTCTTCTGTATATTGGTAATTTTTCTGTAGAGCAATTAAGTCAAAGCCTGATTGTGAGGAAAGCTTAATTTTCAAAGAGAAATACATATTTCATGAAAGCTGATAAAAGTATTTCTAATTACAGAAATTATCTCAAAAAAAGCTGTAAACTCTTCTTTGGGCAAAGATAGATTTTTTTGTATGCTAAACATTCAACCCTACTGAACTAATTAGCTGGCGATGCATGAAATTAGACTTCACCTGTCAGGGTGACCTTGCAAAGGTCTTTGTACAACCTATTATTTAACACATATTGCAGGATAATTCATCAGGAAGGTCACAGAACTAGATACAGAGCTAAAAAGCACTTAATCAATGAACATATACATGTCTTTTTATTCTTTTTTTTTTGTAGATAAATATTTTTATACCAGCAAGTCATATTTTGAGCAACTATCTACTGAACCTTTACGTCTTTTAGTGTTTCTAGAGACAGAAAAGCTATTTAAGTCAGTCTTCCAAAGAAGTTTGCTTTTTTCAGTTGATGTGCCTAAATTACTATATGGTATTCTATGTCTACGTTGATTAAATACCAGTTTCTAGAAGGAGATCACATGGGTAGAAATGAGTCACGTTACAGCATCTGGTACTAGCAAGCCTCAAAGAATGATACTGCTTGTATCTCCTCTCAAAACACGAGAAAAGCTGGGAAATACCCCTCGTGAAAAGGAAAGGAAGCAGGGAAATATCCCGCTCACGGATTCAAGATAGCAGCTGGTTGTCTGGGTATCCTATAGTTGGTAGCTGAGATGGTGGAAATACCAAACTTATCCTCCTTTCCATTTAAATGAAAAATCCTCAGGTTTTCACAGTAGAAACGAGGGCTATATTTTTATTTGTAAAAATAAAAGCAAGTGGCTAGTATAAAATTGATTGCAAACAACAAAATACAATAGATAGGCTCAAGAATCTGCAGATAAAAGCTAATGAACAGGACTTTTTAATCTGGATCATAGTAGGTTTTTTGCCAGTAGACATAAGGAGGTATGGTTTTGACAAAACATAAGCAACCTTTGGTTACAACACATCTTCTCTGCCTTTACAGTATGTTTTCTCCTTTTCTGTGGTTTTGCGTAGTCTGACACAAACTCTGTACAGTTATTTTTACGTACTTTAAGAGGTCGTGTCTCCTAGCATTGCAGGGGACATTTAAACTCCACCTGAAAAATGCAACATGGAGAGAATATATAATTCTACTTGTCCTTTAAAAAAAATTTAGAACTCTAAAAAAGCAAACATTGCCATTTCAGATCAACCACTTTCCCCATAACTTCGTACTTATTGAGTCAAATAAACAGTAAATTTATTTATATACTAATCAAAAGATAGGAGAGGAAGACAGAAGATAAATAAACCCTGACAAAGCATGGGGGTTTTATTATTTTTAAAAGGCAGTCCCCGTTTCTTTGCAAAGTATCATCAATCCTAGCACAAGTGCTGCAGACTACTTGACGAGGAAGATGAACTTCAGTATCCATGACTGAGCAAACAGCCTAATCCACCTAACCATTTCAGCTTAATTCTTGTTATGCTCTCGAATTTAAGCTGAAGCTTTCTGATGGCGTGTGCATTATAGGCAGCCACCTACACTCCTGCCCATAAGACTTAAAGATTCCCATTAAATACCAGCACGTGTAAACTTACCACAATATTGTACTTAAATTATAGTTGTGTATAACATGAAGCAGTTTCTAGATGACATGTGAGAACAAACCGTAGGCAGTGACATGACAAGTGAACCAGAACACATCTCCTTGGACAAGGAGATAAGTTAACTCTGCTTTTTGCATTATTATAGTTACGCCTGGGGACTAACAGGATCAGAAGGTCAAGCCTAAAGGCACTCTCCTACTCTTAACTAGTCTGTCAGAAATCTCTCCCTTCCCCCAAAGAGACGGGCTCAGAAGGAAGATGGGTTGCAGGGAGATGTGCCGGCCACGCCAGAGGGTCTTTCAAGCTGAAAAATTTCAGCAAACCATGCAGACAGGCATTAACGGCGCCCGGCCAGAACGGGCTGCGGCAGCTCACGCTCACAGCGCACTTTCATAGTTTAACTTCTCTCTAAGCTGGATTTCAGTTCAGCACAGACAGAATTCCAGAGAGAAAGGACAGAAATCTTATTTTGCAATAGAGGGACCTGAAAACACTGACAGATGCTTTCATCAATTTTCTGCTTTCAACTAGCTCCAGATGTGCTAAGATACTCTGACTGCTAAATTGTTGACATGAGCAAAAAAGTAAATTAAAAAACTGATATGAATTTTTGTAATCTCTAAAAAGCCAAACAGGCATGTCAAAGATCTCACATGTCAAGAGAAGTTAAATGCCTTTATTTGATTCAAGTTTAATGCTACACATTGTGTGAATCATCATAAAAAAAGAAGTTTCAGAATACGATAGCGTAACAGAAGCCTTGTAACTCCTGCAAATTCTCATTTTATCAACTCCTGCAGTAATATCTGCAAGAAAGGTGCCTAGACTGCTGCGCTTCCTCTGCAGCTAGAATTGAGTATTTCCTAAACTCGTATTTGCTCACACGGGCTAGTAGAAAAATTAATCCAATTGACTGTTATTAGGTGTACTTCCACCCTCCCCTTACTCTCGGGCAGGCTAACACCAAGGCTGGCAGAAGGCAGATCAGAATCAAGAATAAATTCTAATAGCAGAGAAGTCTGCACTTCAGTGTTTTCGTCACATACTAATCACATTGCAGACTTTTTGTTTAGCGGGGCGGGCAGGAGGGGAGGAGGGATGCTACATCATCTCCCCCTTAAAACCCATTCCCATGCAATTTGTTCTCCAATAAAAAAAAACCCACAGTAAAGTGAGAAAGACTTGAAGAAATAAAAAGTAAAATCTACCATGCCAAGCTCCCTCACAAAGAATAATTCATTACATTTCAGTAAATTATGGCCCTGAGACCACTAAAGTACTCATTAAATTACTAGGCTATATTTATTCTACCCGTTTATGAAATGGAGGAAATGCAGAAGCAGAGAAAGGTTTCTCTGTTCAAGTCTTTTCCACATTATTAACAAATAACTGTTGAGCTCATATTTGCAATTTAATAAAGATTACCACTGTAATTTTACAGGTTTCTATTGACACGTTAAAGAAAACTGTTTAACAGAAAACTAAGTTGACATTTGGCTTGCAAAGCCTTTGGTTTGAACTACCGAGTGCATTAATTCCACTGCAAACATCCTAAGCCCACAAAGGCTTATGCCATTGTTCCTGAATTATCCACAAGCTTTCAATTTGCAATCCAGAGACCTCCCAGAGGGTCACAGATCATCGATTGTGCCCAGACTAGTCTCGAGCACGCTGATCAATAAGAGACATAATCGGAGGGTCTCAAATAATGGGAAATTTCATTGGAGTGCTGCAACCTCTGCAACGCACAGCTGGTATAGAAGCACATAAAAATATCAGGGTCAGAAGGGAGTTTAAAACAATGTCCTGGCTTCAGCTTTTAAGGATTTTTCCCATTCAGAAACATCTTCCTTCATCACTGGTAGCTGGCAATTCCATAACTTTCTGAAGAAAATTTCTTCAGGTTATTAATATTCAAGATTTGAAAATTCTAAATTCTATTGCTCTGTCAACTTTTGGGATAGAAAACAGAAATAGCAAATACGCTTTAAGGATTATTTTTTTTTTGCAGAACTTGCAAATTTCAAAGTAAAAACCAATCCATATAAAGGAAAATATGTATTTCATACAAAGTTTTGAGTACACCCTGGTCTTACTGAAAAGTGAGAGTTCTAAGAAGAACACGTTTCCCTGTCTCTGCTCGCCCAACATTAGACATTTATCTAAGCCTTGAGTTCAGATGCCATACGGGATATGCTTTTAGCATCAAAGAAAACACAGGAGCTGAAACCCCATCATCAAATGCCACTAAGAAAATTGCAATAACACTAACACCACAGGGCTTTTGCTGGATAAACGAGCGGCTGATGAAGTGCTGCTTAATTTTCAAGACAAACTTTAAAGGTTCTACCAGTATCCTAAGGATGCACCATTCCATCTTGCTACATCTTTACACTATTTTTACATTATGAAGAAAAAAAAGTCAAAGGGTTTGGCTGTTCTTCTTCTGGATTACTGTCTGTAGTTTTGACAGGAATAATCTCTCCTGTCAGTCCCACTTTTAAAATGCTGCTGTTCAGCATGTTTTTGTGGCTGCTGTTAAAAGCCGCAATTCTTCTTTCAGAAGAGCAGACTACTCTTCAATATCTGCTTGAACACAGATCTTCACTTGAAGTAGGGATTAATTGCCAACGAAAAGACTGCACTATAAGGTGGCACATTTCCTGTTGAAGTAGTCTTGACAAGAGAAAGAAAACATTTCCAGCAGAGTGCTAAGCCGAGGTCGGATCAGCCACGGGATAACAAGGCTCTGGTGCAGGTTTTATGATTTGTTATGCCAATGAATGAATATTTTATTCTGACCAGGCGGTGTGATCAGGAACCGGAGTGTTAACAACTGTACAAAATACTTCTGTCCTAAGAATTTCCCTGTCCAAGACAATGCTCTCTCTCCCTGGAAATTCAGGCCAGCAGAAGAAGGCAGGTGGTCACATCAGCCACAGCCACGCTGGCCCCTCTGTGCTAGAGCAGCCAGGGCAGAACAAGGCTTTGCACCCTGGATTGGAAAGCACAGAGCCTGGAGCAGGACAGGGACAGAGGAAGTCTGCAGGAAATTGTGTGTTCACTGCTTTAATTTATACCTTAATGAGACAGGGGAAAGCTCTGCTGCAGCCGTGAGTGAGGAACGCATGGCTAAAACTGCCCAAAAGCTCTTCGCTGGCTGCCACCAGAGCTCCGGATTCATCCTTCGGAATGCTTTTACGTAAGAATGAAAGAAAGGATATTCATCCCTACACAGAAATAAGAGCACAGGATTGAAATGCTATGCACCACAGAACAGTGGCTTAAAGCCCTTGATAAATAGAGCTTTCTGCAGCAGTCAATGCGGAGGGCAAACCACGCTCCAAGCTACGATGCACAAAGGCCATGTCCTAACCTCACACCCGCTGCAAATTTGGGACTTTCTTCTAATGTTCGTGTTGAAAAATGAATTGCACCCACAGTGCTGTGTATAATATAGCAATGTAATGCTGGAGAGTATTAGTGTACTTTGCAGTAAATGTATTTATGTTTTTGATAAAATACATGAGAGATTACACCAGCTTTATATTATATGCAGAAAAAGTATACCTTGTGAAGCACGAAACACCAACCTCAAAGAAAAGGTCTGAATGTGGTTTGCATTTGGTAGTAAGCATTAATAAAAAAAAAAATACACCTTATCCAACCATCCTTAATCAACACTGATCCTAACAGTTTAAGCCTTTTTAAGCATCTAACAAATTAGTTCTATTTGTAAAAAGGGGAAAAAAAAGGCTTTATAATACCAAAGGAAAATGCTCAACTCTCTATATGAAAGGTACACACTTTCATGGGAAGCTGAACTGGAAGAAAGATTTTTTTTTCCCTGGTCTTCAACAGTTCCATCTGCCCCTGGCCCCAAACACAGCTGATGCGTTCTGTGCTGAGCTGCAAGGCCACTTCACCTAGCACAGCTCGCCTATGGTAACAGCTTCCTCATGAAAAAGCAGTCACTGATCACGACACATCTTTTCCCGCAGAGGAGTTCTCACAAAGCTGGCAAGTGACGAGAAAGGTGAAGTACTGGAAAAACCAGGAGCCCACAACCGAGAACCAGCACCACCCATCAGCCCATTCAGCTGAACCATTAACTAAATAATCCCCAATTCTTCATCCTGCTCTCAGAACACTCTTTGTCACTCTCTGAAACTGCATCTTAAATAGACCATGACAACTGTATGGTGCATTTTACATCCCGTTTGATTTCTCCAAGGATGAATATTATAGTGAGGTACTCACTCTTGAATTTTGCCTTGAAAAGAAAAGACAGTTAACAACACCCGCTAAAGTTTGGGTGGGAGTGTTGGAGGGCTTTTTTTTGGCTGTTCAGGTTTTTCTCAATTTGAAAATTTCTCCCATTGACAGGAATTACATTTGACAAAGATGTGCACAAGCGAGACAGAGAAAGAGTCTTTCAGAAATTGTCACTTCTTTCAAAAATTATTCAAAAAGTTAATTATTACTTTAAAAATCCCTTATGTGCCTCCTGTATCTCTCAAACTGCCCAATAAATTGTGCTTTCTAAAAACTCCTGTCAAGCTAGCAGTATGTTCTACCCCATTCTAGCAACCACATTTCAATGGAAAAGCAGCCCCGAAAGAGAGGAGCACTTTCGGTAACGCCAGAAAGGAGAAAAAAAATGTGGAAAGTTGTTAAATATTATATTCAATTGCAGTTTCTGTTGAACTAGCCCCTCCAGAAACAGCATTTCTAAGAACTGAGAGCACACCTAAAAGAACATCTCAAAACTCAGCATTTTTTAGCATTTAACCATCCTAAACAAAGAATCCGTCAATAATGTCGTCAGACAGTCTTGCAACAAGACAGAAAAGTAGCGAAAGGGCCCATAAAAGTCAAAGGAAAAACCACATTTATATGTGACTGTGATGCATTTTAAAATATTTAAAGATAAAGTCCATTTGTAATTAATTGTCTTTGAAATTACAAACATGCAATTTCTATACGTTTCCTAATAAACCTTTTATTTAGCCATTGATGTCATTTTATAGCTTCTCCCTCTGATGGCTTTTAATGCGAAGCTATTTAACTGTGACAGCTGGTGAGAAATCAGCTTTGAGTTTTCTCATTAAAAGTAATGCTGTGGTAGCAGCCAAGTACTCACAAATGTGAAATGTTAAAATTTCATGATGGGGTAAAGGGGAAAAGGCATATTTCAACTTATACAAACGACGTCAAAGCTTGAAGTTTGTCAGAAACACCAGTTTGTTACTATTTAAAAGGAAAGAGTTGTAGTAGTTAAAAGCTTTATCAGGTTAACAAACTGGCATGAAGTTGAGGGTAGAAATTTAAAAAAAAACAGAGAAACAATGACACAGTCACCATTTGCAGGACAGCTCTAAGTTCTGACAAAAATTGCTGCATCCTCTCTTAAAGTACTTCCTTCTGATCAGTCTCTTTCTTCCCCTAACCTCTTTCAATTTGTTGTTCATATTTTGCTTATGTTTTTGAGATACATTTTGCTTGGGTCATCTCAGTTTTGCGTTTCCTAGTAAGACACTATAAAAGCATCTCATATATACATACGCACCATACAATTCTATTTATGACAGTGATTAAATACAAAATTTCTTGTCAGGCTTAACAGGACCCGGCCGTTTTCCTTCTGTGTCTGGCAGAAGAGCAAGGGCCAACACTTAAGGGACAGAAGAGGCTCCAACCAGCTACTTTTTTTTCGGTGAGGATAAACAAGCTTTGGAGCAGGGGCCCAGAAGGGCTGCGCAGTTTCCTTCCTTGGAAGTTCTCAGGACCCAAGTGGACAATGCCCTAAACAAGCCACTGGAACCCAGTGCTGAACCTGCTTTGAGCAGGAGGTGGAGTAGGGACCTCATGGTCCCTTTCAACTGGAACGATCCTGGAGTCATGATCCATGAAGGAATTCTGAATTCGGGAGCAACGCTGAAGTTAAAGAGTCGGGCTGGAGACCTTGGGAACGATCCACCATCTGAGACAGACTGACCTACTCTTAGGGATGACCATCACACTCAGGGATGTGGAGCCACAACCTTCATCGATATTTCCAGGTATGAGAACGTAATGAATTCTCCATCCCAACGGCTCCAATTTTTATTTATTTATTTTTTAATTGACAAATTGCTTTTACCAGTGGTACATTCAGTTCCTTTCATGGACTTAAAAATAACATTCTAGAGAATCAAAGAACCAATTAAGATAGACAAAATTATTGTGCTTCAAATTTGATGCGAAATATTTTAATCTCCTGGAAACATTCTAGGATTAAGTTTTAGCTTTATATAAACTAACCTTTTTTTTTTTCTTCACCTCAACACTGCAAGAAATTTAGTTTACTTTTTTAAAAAAAACCACTTTTATATAGCTAAAAGTACATTTTGAAAGAATATATATTTTTAATTATTACAATAATAATTTTAAAAGTACATTAATTTGCCCTCCTCTGCTCTTCCATAGTCAGGACACAGAATGAATGGCTAAATAAGGAGGTAGGAGTAGTGGAAGAGAGTTAGAAAAATAAGAATACACTCATAACATCTGGAAATCTGACAATTTATGACAAAAAAAATTGACTGAATACTGCATCTTTTC
>NW_009702065.1:0-360 GCF_000703405.1 Apaloderma vittatum
GATAAAGAAGTCATCATGCCACTCTACTCAGATCTGATCGAACCACATCGTGAGTGCTGTGTTCAGTTTTTGTCTCCGCGTCACAAAAAAGATGCAGACAGGCTGGAAAGGGTCCAGAGAAGGGTCATGAGGATGATCAGAGGACTAGAACACCTGCCGTAAGAAGAAAGGCTGAAGGAGATGGGTTTGTTCAGCCTTGAGAAGAGAAGGCTTAGGGAGGACATTCTTACCATATACCAGGACATAAAGCATGGCCAGAAAGAACATGGAGACTCCTTTTTACAAGGAGTCACATGCAAAAACAAGGGGCAATGGGTGCAAGTCGCTCATGGGAAGATTCCAAGTGGACTCCCGAGGAAA
>NW_009702066.1:0-214 GCF_000703405.1 Apaloderma vittatum
GCTTGTGAAACTTTACATATATAATGTGTGTGTATATATGTGTTTATATTTAAAAACTCCCATCTAGTACCCTGGGCAGTATAGAGCTACTATAAAGCCAGACACTCAGTAGTGCAGAAGGCTGAGGTGAGAAATTCACTTTGTAATCCAAGGAAACTGCTTCCCCTCATCCAGGGCTGTAGTCAACGCATCCATTTCTCATCTCTCCTGGAAT
>NW_009702066.1:276-1228 GCF_000703405.1 Apaloderma vittatum
AAGGTGCTCTGGCTGTAGGCGCTTTTAAATCTGGAGTTGCCTTTGTTATGAGTTGTACTGTTAGTGTTTCCTGTGTAGCTACCGCAGTGTGACTCTCGGGGAAACTGGAAAGTATTCAAAACTGACTCACTTGGTTGCTTCTAAAATTTGCAGCCACCTTTACATCTTATGATGGAGACAGATCTGGATTAAATTAAACCGTCAGCTTCCCACCGGCTGTGTCATATCAGTGTCCTGGTAGAAAGACCCCACAGCACTGGAAGAGTTGGGAAGGCAGCAGATAGTGAGCTCAAAGTGTTTTGTTTTAAGAAAATGCCTTAATTCAGAAAATAAGCGATTGGTGAATGGCTGGCTTTTTCATACACTTCCCAAAGCAACAAACAGACACAAAGATAGAGATGAGATTTATATAAGTCTTTTCTGTGGTTATGGATATGAAAGCTGATGACACTTTGTGCAGAAGAATCATCTTGCTTTGTTCAGAAAGTTTATTCTTCTGTAGAAAGGGGCAGGATCGATGTCACTGTGAACTCTCTGTGTTTCTCCAAAACTTCGTGGTGATAGCTTTTGGAGAAGGAATATTAACAGTGGTCATCTTGCGTAATTTTTTTAGTCTTAAGTTCCTGTGTTTCAGTAGCTTCTCACAACTCGTGAAGGCTGATGTAAATGCAACGCTGCACCTTCTGTGGCTAACGCGAAACCCGTAGTGTTCTGCAGACCTTGGGTTGTGACGAACTGAAGCAAAACCATCATTCCTTAGTCTGAGCAGAGAGACTTGCCTTGTTGGGGGCAAGATGGGCAGCCTTCTACTCTGCTTGTAAGGATATCGATAGGTCTAAACAAATGGATTTGTCAAGGAAGAAGAGATACTGTGGTCTGTTTCCAGCCATTACTGCTTGCCCGTGGTGTTCTGTTTGACCCAGTTCGGAGGTGGAAACCTGCCTTTTGTATT
>NW_009702067.1:0-18886 GCF_000703405.1 Apaloderma vittatum
TATGTTAAACAGGAGCGGTCCCAGCACCAAGTAAGATCACAAATGAATGTAATAAGAATGAGTAGATAGTCAAAACCAAATGAGAATTAACCCATTATAACCAAAATTCTTGTGTAAAGAGGAGGTTCACTAAAGTGACAGCCTGAAAGACTGGGGACTAGCAGGACATACTATCAAGTATATAATAATGAGTTCAGCTGCCTTTTTTTCTTTGTTGGAATCTTACGACTGCAATTATTGGGTTGATGCTTCTTTCCTCTGGTTCATGTGGATGTTTCTGGTTCATTCTGGTCTCTGGATGCTAGGCAGCAGTTGAACTTCCCTCTCTGTCTTTGACTCTGCTGCTATGTATTTCTTTGACTCTGCTGTGATGTATTTCTATGTATTTTATTTTAAATTATAATAATATCTTTGTCTTGCTACATTTTGAAAACAGTAGCTCATCTGTTCAATTCCATGTATAGCCAGCAAAAAGGCACCTATCACAATCTTTCAGGTAGAGCTCAAGAGAATTTATATGTATTTCCCATTACTATCAACTTTTGTTAAATACAGAAGAAATAGTAATCTTGAGCAAGTCAAAAAGCAGAAAATTGCAGCAGTAATGTGTGCCATGTGAAAGAGACTCAGTAAGGAAGCTTATTTATAATTCTTAATCCTTGCTTAAGGAAGTATTTGTGTATCAGTATAAAAAGCAGTCAATGGTCTTTGCAGATCAATTTTCTTATGATCATTTAAAACCTTCTAGTATTTTTGATTTTAGGATCAAGAAGCTGATAAATTACATTTGTTCCTGAGTTTTACTAAAATATAACCTCTTATTTATAAAATACTGAACTTTCTTCCTCTTTAAGTAATTATTATTCACATTGCACAGGCTTAGTTTTGTCATATGAAACTCTAATTAGCTGTTAAATGCAGTAGCAGAAAGTACATTCCCTTCAGAGAAACAATGTTAATATAAATCATAAAAACTATTGGACCTTCAGTTCCTCTCAGAAGGGAGTCACCTGCTACTATAACCCTTTCTTTTTCTTACGGATGAGGTTGTGATTTGGGTGGTGGGCTTAACTGACCAGTGAAACTCCTCTGGCACAAACTGCCCATCATCTACATCCTCATTTGGCTCAACGAGAGGCAGAGCCTCGTACCTGTTGCACAGTGGCACCTGGGCAGGGCAAGGTGGGCAAGGAGGGAATTTGCCTGCTGCCCCAAGCATGAACTTGCCTCCATTCACTCTTTTCATTTTTAGCATTTAGAGTTATGCCTTCAGCCTGACAGGGGAGGGATACCAGGGTCCCTTGATCCTGAGTACTTCCCAGTAGGTGCTCCCCTTCCTGTTTCAAAGAAGGCAGAACCTGGCTCCACCAGTCTCTCTTTCTGCTTCTCTGATGCTCTTCTCAGCTGTGCCACTATGCTGAGCAGGTCAGCCACCTGTTTGCACCTCACACAGCTGATCCCGCTACCCACTGGCAGCCACAGGCCCTGGCACTCCCTGCAGCCTGGGACCTGGGCAGCTGCATGTTTCTGTAGGAGCTCCGTCTGGGTTTCCACATCCATTTTGGTCAGTTTCCAGACCAAAACCTTCTGCTTAGTAGAGGCCATAGCTGAGCTCATCCGTTGAGATGGCACCACTGTTCTGCCCCTTGCCTTTGCTTGTGTCACCCTCTTTGAAGGCTACCTGCTTTTAAATTTGCCGTGGCTTCCAGGCTTTCTTCCCACCGCGTCAGCCTCTTGCTTCCCTTGCAAGAATTCCTGCCTAGATTCAGGCCTCCCCGCTCTCACTCACCTCCTCTGTCACCGGGAAACCCCCATCGACCTCAATCTCTCTCAGTAAATTCAAAAAGAACACCTCTTACCACTATTGCTGGCTGCCGTCACTGTCCCTGTGATCTGGGAGAAGCTGCCACTATGGCTGCTTTTAAATTTGTATTTTATAAAATCAGCCTGAATTTTTACAAAATGTTGAATGAAAAATTGTTTAAAATACCGATTTTAAACGTGATCTCATTAGCTATTTGTTTCAATACTATTAAAGCATAAGCAAAATGCTGAAATCAGAAAAATCTAAGAGAAAAGCTCTGTTGTGATGTTCAAATGTTCTTTTCTTCATAACGTGTTTCAAAGTCTTGGACTCTCTTTTGTTTAGAAGAAGGAGAGAGCAAGCTCATCTCTTGTTATCCAGAATGTTTTCCTTCATTATCTCCTTTATCTTCTCTCTCTTTTCTCCACAGCAGTTTGCCCAGCAATGGCACAAGCCTTGTGAACCTGGGATTGCCCTTCCACTTCTGCCTCAAGATGTGAGTTATTCTCAGTCTCGGATACTAAGCATGCACAAGAGTGAACTTACCTGTTACAAATAATTTCCATAGGATTCCTCAATGACAAATGAAATTCCCTGCTGATACAGTATGAATCAACTTGTCTCTCCACAAATTCTAAGCCAGGTTTTATTGTATTCCCCAAATTTGTATGAGAACTCTTAACTTGAGGACACTGCAGCTTCAGTCCTGGATTTTGCCAATGTTAAAAGTGCCATTACTGTTCTTCCAGACTCTGGATTATGACCCATGTGTCCCACAACAACCCCTTTTCAATGCAGTAAGACAGACCTTGAAGTCTCTGTTCAGTTTATGCTGCTGAGATATAATGGACTAAAATGGGCAGAAGCAAGATTCTTCACAAAATGTGGACATTGCAGAAATGTTCAAGGAAGTGCTACAGGACATTTATTTCACATGTGGATGGTCAGTATCTGTCTGCATATTTTAGACAACTGTCTGTTATAATCATTAATGGGAAATCTTGAGTCTTTTCTGACTGATATTTTGTTAACTTCTTTATATCTGTATAAGCATCAAGGGATGGCAATAGGCAAAAAAAAAGCCACATCATTCCTTTTACTACATCATCCTCCTCTCAGTAAATTGGTTTCCATATTAAGTTCTTCGTATTGCACAGAATGATGCCTTCCATTTCCCCCAGATTTAATTCTCTACAGAAACACAAGAAAAAAGCAAAGAGGAGAGGGAGAAATAAACAGCTAATTATGACTGAATCTATAGACCTCCTTCCTTCCTTCAGCAGTGTTCAGCTGTCTGAGATTTATCACCGTAGCCACTGATCAAATACCAGCAGGCTCCTTAGGTAATAGTTAAGGATTAAACAGATAATCTAATTCACACCCTTCTTATGGATTTTGATGCCAAAGACTGACACTATTCTTCATCAAGATCCCTCCTAGAGAACTATAATCCTCACAGATCATACTCCCATTGGAGCTCAGTTTTCCCTTTGAAAATTTTTCTTTTAGCCTGGGCACAACCAAAGGGTGTGGCAACATGGATCTATTCAGGCTCCCTTTAACTATTCAACCCTACATTTCTTTACATGGAAACTAGTAAACTTTTCACACTCATTACTGTATTTCAAAGGACAAAACCGTATAGAGACTAGTACTTGAATCTACTATACTGATTCACCATGTGTGCAGCCTGTGCATTTCACATATACAGTCCTTACTCCCCATTTCAAAAATTGCTGTCAGAACAGTGATTTTAATAGAAGTTTTGATGTTAAAACTTTACACATTCAGAAAACATTTAGGCTTTCACAGAATCACAGAATGTTAGAGGTTGGAAGGGACCTCTAAAGATCATCTAGTCCAGTCCCCCTGCCAGGGGATCATCTACAGTAGGTCACACGGGAACACATCCGGGTGGGTTTTGAATGTCTCCAGAGAAGGAGACTCCACAACCTGCCTGGGCAGCCTGTGCCAGTGCTCTGCCACCCTCACAAGGAAAAAGTTTTTCCTAACATTTTTGTAGAACCTCCTATGTTCCAGCTTGTACCCATTGCCCCTTGTCCTGTCATTGGATGTCGTTGAAAAGAGCCTGGCTCTGTCCTCCTGACACTCCCCCTTGACGTATTTATAAACATTAATGAGGTCACCCCTCAGCCTGCTCTTCTCTGAGCTAAAGAGACCCAGCTCCTTCAGCCTTTCCTTTGAGGTAGATGTTCCGCTCCCTTCATCATCTCTGTGGCTGTGCTGGATTCTCTCCAGCAGTTCCCTGTCTCTCTTGAGCTGAGGGGCCCAGAACTGGACACAATATTCCAGATGTGGCCTCACCAGGGCAGAGCAGAGGGACAGGAGGGCCCCTCTCGACCTACTAGCTACTCCCCTTCTAATACACCCCAGGATGCCATTGACCTTCTTGGCCACGAGGGCACATTGCTGGCTCATGGCCATCCTGCTGTCCACCAGGACCCTCAGGTCCCTTTCTCCTACACTGCTCTCCAGCAGATCAGTCCCCAACCTATACTGGCACATTATGTTACACTTCCATGAGACATTGAGAATCACTTTTCCTCTAGTTAAATGAACCAGGAGGTTCCTAGGTCCTTCTGAGACTTTGATCTCATGGTATTTTATATTTCTGAGTCATGATTTACTTCTTGAGATCACTTGCTGCTACTATTAAATCAGTTTAGGTTTCAGTCTGAAATGATGTCATTATCAAGAATAAAGTATAGGCTTTTTTCTTCTTCTAATTTATAAGAAAAAAAGCAAAGAAGCGGCAATATTTTTCTCTACTTCTTCCACATAGAACTGCCCAGATTGGAAAAGACCTTTAATATCGTCAAGTCCAATCATTAACATAACACTGACAATGTTCTACTAATGTAAATAACCCAAACAAGACCAAAAGAAAGAAATGTTTTGGCAATATTGCACCTTTTTTTAAAGTAATCCTATAGAGAGTAAATTTTAAAGGTGGTTAAAAAAATACCTTTTTCTTGTGCAAAGGTAATTTCAGTTTGGTTTTAAGCTGCTTTAGCAAAAATGTAACTAATAATATGCAATTTCCACAAAAGACCTCAAAATCTATCCATAACTAGTTGGGTTTCACTCAGATTCCAGATGGAATCTCATTTCTTATGGAACAACAGAGATCACTTTCTAAGGGTAATAAAAATTATTGTCAATGGTTTATGGTAGGGCTCAGTTAAAGTCATGTGTGAGTTTACCACAGGAAGAAGGGGTCAGAAGGTGATAGCCTCTGGACTCTCTTTTGTAGGTGCACTCAGAATCCCATGAGGCGGTGGCGACTATAGCTCTGAATCCTCTTCCCAACATAAAAATGGTAGCATTTCTTAGCCTCATCTCCGGTGTTTCTTCACTCAGCATTCTGTAAATCACAAAACATATTATTTTAATCATAGCTAGAGGTTACACAGGTTTGCATCTGAATTCACTCGAACAAAGTTTCTATGCATTAAAATAACAACTGTAAAAGTAATTATTTCACTTTATAAATTACATAAATAGCAGCTAATTAGTGTTAAGAAATGAAATCATAGCTTTAACTTCTGTTTCTCTATTTTTAAACTAATTCCACTAGTTTTCATATCTGTATTTCTGATAAATAATGAAGTATTATGTAATGTATATGACCTCCATTATACCTTCTGAGATAAGAGCAGTCTCTTGTAAAATATGGGCATTGGCAGGAAGATGACATGAACATCACTGTAACCAGGATTTTTTCCTTAACTTTGTGGATTTAAATTACCTACATTTGAAGTATTAAAATTAAGTCATTTATAAATTATGTGTCTTGTAAATCATTTAACATCTGGAGAATCTAAGAAGATATGAAATTTAATTATTGTCAATGTCTATTCTAGAGACCACTATATCAATGTGAGCCAGTTCATTAGTGCATCAGTCCCTAAACTACTCTAAACAATCAGAAATTCAAATTTTATCCTAATTGCTTCCTTAATACTTTGCTTATGATCAATGTTTAAAATAAACTTCACAAATAAGATCAAAGCTTCATTTAATCTGAATAAAAAATTAAGTCAATTGTTTAGTCACATTAAGCCATCTACACGATACATGTTACACGTTACGTCATAGTACGTTACACGTCACACGTTACACGTTACACATTACATCACGTTACGTTACATGTTACACATTACGTCACGTTACGTTACACGTTACACATTACACGTTACGTCACGTTACGTTACACGTCACACGTTACACGTTACGTCACACGTAACCTTGCGTCACATGTTACGTTATGTCACATGTTACATGTCACGTTACACGCCATGTTACATGTCATGTTACACGTCACGTCACATTAGACGTCACGTCATGTTACACGTTACATCTCGTTACACGTGACACGTTATGTTACGTTACATGTGACGTTACACATTACACGTTACGTCACTTTACACGTTACATCATGTTACACGTTACAGGCTATTCAATATACTGCCTTCCTCCATCATTTTATTTACAAAAAATCCCCAACCTGCTTAAGTAATTTTATGCTGATTCACTTGGAGAAACAATAAAAACAGATTGAAGGTTAACAGGCTGTCAGATGTGTTTTTCCTTTATTTTAACCTTATCTTTCCTTCACTCCTCTGGAAAACAGTATGTGAAATCAGCAAATGTGAATTCATTCTTCTAACTAAACAATGGCCAAGTCGATTTCTTAGTTTGACATAATTATTTAATTAAATATTCTCAATCAGAGGATTAGAATGACAATACTTGACCTCAAGCATATTATAGCCTTTTGTTTTATATGCTTGAAGCAGCTCTGTATAACATTGCTATTGACATGTTAGTGGTAGCTTGGGGAATAACGAAAATATCAGATTAATTAATTACAGCTTCCCTTTCAGAGACTGGCAAGAAAGAGTTAATTAATATCTTCTCACTCATGATAGAAATTTGTAAGAATGCCTGTGAATTTACACAGGATTAACTGAATTGTGATGTGCTACCTACAAGATCTGCTTTTTTGAAAGAGTTAAATTTGTCATTAGGGCTGAAAGAAGGATAATTCTTAAAAGGATTCTGAACTGACATCTGCAGTCCTATATATCTTCCATCAAAACTCATTTTGTTTTGATGGAAGATTTCTTTCTATTGAAAAGTTTTTAATAAGGACAGTTTTATAAAATTTGAAAACCTAAGAAGAGGGTTGTAGCTATGTAGCACAGGGGGTGAAAGCTGTCCAGAAAGTCAACATAACTGAATGCAGGCTGAAACACAGGTAAAGTTTCCATGGGGCACTGTGTCAACCAGTATATGTTATGTTTCTGCAGTGCAAAGTACTCTAGAATCTCAGTCTCAGATGTGTCCTTTATATTATCCTGGAACCATATCATAACCAATTCCAGTCACTATTTTCAGATGGGAAACTGAGGCAGAGAGGAACTGATTTCTCAGGCATCACGAAAGGCTGTGCAGATCTTGACACTGAATCTTGCCTTATTCAGCGATAGTCCTAACACCACAGTATCAGTTACATTGCATTACAAGTCGTGAGTGTTCTGTAATACCATCCTGAGGGATATTTTTACATGGAGGAAGAATTTTCAAAGTTCTTATATAAGCTGTTTTAGCACTAATGTACTTTATAAAGCTGAACAAATAATTTTTCTTCCCTGCCTCATTTTCCCTTACTGTAAAATACAAGTTAACTGTTCTTGCACGCCTTTGTGACATCCTTTCAGAACTATGTCCTTTCGGTATTATTTCTCATTGTTTAAATTAATTCAAGAATAGCTTTAACTTCATGAATAACATGAGGAAAAAATAATCCGTGTTGTTATTTTGTTTGAGGATTCTTTTATTTCATTTTTGTTCGTTAGTTGTTGGGGTTTTTTTTAATCTCTTATTGTACCTTTAAATGTCACATATTTTACCAACTCGTATTTATTTGCATTACAATCATATATCTTCATGATGGCTAGTAGAATCTAGTTCAAGAACTCCTGAAAGCTAGAAGCTTATGCTGTTGTGTAATTTTATGCTATAAAATATTAGCCCCAAAAGAATTATAATAAACTAAGGGGTGATATCATTAACGTTTATAAATATGCAAAGGGTGAGTGTCAGGAGGATGAAGCCAGGCTCTTCACAGTGATGTCCAATGACAGGACAAGGGGCAACGGGTGCAAGCTGGAGCATAGGTTCCACAAGAACATTAGGAAAAACTTTTTCCCTGTGAGGGTGACAGAGCCCTGGCACAGGCTGCCCAGGGAGGTCGTGGAGTCTCCTTCTCTGGAGATATTCAAAACCCGCCTGTGTGACCTACTGTAGGTGATCCTGCTCTGGCAGGGGGGCTGGACTAGATGATCTTTTGAGGTCCCTTCCAACCCCTGACATTCTGTGATTCTGTGATTAAGAGAAAGGGATCCTCCTCAGTTTTGAGAGGGGCAGGGAAATATTGATCAACTAGTCATCAGTGTGCTGCAGATCACTGTTACCTAAGTATGCAGCAAGTTACATATTATTGATAAGGATAGGGAAAAAAAATACATAAATTAATTTGTAACTCTATCTACCTTTAGCCTATAGCCAGGGCTAAACTATAGCAGTTATTCTATCATCCATGACTCATCTCCAGGAGAGAAGGGGGATCACGAAAAGGAGACCAGTGGGTTGAAACGAATATAGAGGTAAGGAAACAGCAGAACACGTATTAATACAAATGCCTATATAAAGAATACAAAGTTATACTTAGCTCAGTGAATATAGAGTGGTTACAATGAACAGGAAAGCAGTCCTCAGGAGCAGAACAGTAAGTGTGCCTGCAGGGACTGGGAAAAGCAAAAGGAAAGGCAAGCCCAGGAAAAACCTTCATCTTACCAAAACCTTCTGCCTTTATAAGGAGGTTGATGATGATGGGATGGGACACAGCTGTGAGCCAGCTCGGGTCAGCTGCCCTGGCTTGTGTCCCTCCCAGCTCAAGCTCCTGCCTGACTCCAAGCTGCTGATGGCTGCACACTGTGTCTGGACTGGGATTACATCCCAGTGAAACCAGGACAAATCCCTAGGAGAAAAAATTCATGACGCATTTTTAAGCTCTATTTCCCAGGACTCCTTCTACTTTCTGAAATCATTTAAGCCTTTTCTCTGGCCAAAGCCCTGTCATTGTAGAACCCAGCACATTGGTAACACCCCTGGCATTTTGTATCTCCTTCTTATAGTGCATTAGAATTATGAATTTTGATCTTTTACTACAAGTCTTAGGTTCATCACAAAAGGTGAATTTAATTTGTATTCTTGCAGAACCTTCTAATCTAGACTTGTAATACATGCAATTACAGAATTTTGGATGATATGGTACTATCCAGTTCTCTCTTCCTTGTTTTGGAAAACTAACCTAATAACTTCCTTCAAATATCTCTGAAGTTCACTCCAGATTGTAGCTGTCTGTGTGTCACCCTGGAAACAAAATACCAATGTTTTTTCCCATCTGTCATTTGATGCTGACAGTAGTAAACAAAAACCCACAATGTGTTTCAGTGCATTTTATTTTTTTTTTAATTTAAAAAAGTTAAAATACCTTAAAATAAAAAGAAATACAACCATCTGAATTACTGTAGTTATTCAGCTGAGTTGCTACAGTCAGTAGTAGTTTTGTTTCGTCTTTTAGCTGGATCACTGTTTTGTAGTGACAGAGATAGAACTGCCTTTCCCCATAAAGACAACAAAAAACCCCAGTTTTTCCTCCTATGAGCAAGTAATGAGAGATTGAAATCAGGTCTTATAAAACTGTATTTCAAATGGTTAATTATTTCTGAAATGCATAATGGGAGAAGTTAGTGAAAAGAGCGTTTTGGGAACAGAGGATCATGACTGAAGAATGCGAGGTACCTGACAGAACCCTTGCAGCCTCCCACAGGCTCAGCTGTTTTGCATAGCACTGCTGCTGTCTTCGGAGGCAGATGATCCATCACCTCCTCAGCAGGAGATATGGGAAATAAGGAACTATAGGAAGGGGAAAGGATGGTAATAATAATAATAATAACAGCTATAATGATAGCAAAAACCAACCCCAACAATAATAGTGAGTATTTGCAAGTCAGGGATAATGTGTTCTATCTCAATCTTGCTGAGTTTGCAAGCCTTACAAGGCTGTATTTTGACACACACTGAGATTCAAACCATTCAGCAGATAAAGGATACGACTTTCTGCAAGACCTTTTCACAGACCCCAGTGGCGAATTGAATTTGTATGCTGATTTAGAAAAAGAACTAAGCAAAAAATCAACCACCCAAACCAGAAAGTCCAAAACCTAAAAAACCAGTATTATGCTGCAGAGATGAACCTGAATAATTTTTTTATCCATCTCTGATGGTTTCTATTCCCAAATGCTGCGGTCTCGCCAGTACACTTTTGTAGAAAGAAGAGACTTGCATTCTGTTTCGTGCTTTGAATTTGGCAGTTCATTATTAGCTCTAAAGAATCCATTCTGCTTTTATATTCTATGTTGTTATATCCTAAACCAGTAGCACAGCAACCTGACAAGAGTTACGTCTGCCTGAGAATATAAGAAAGTGGTATTCAGGTTGAAGCAGACAGAAAAGGAAGAGTGAATTCTGTCTTTCCTGAATAGTTTTAAGGATACCTCCAGGAAATACGTTGCTTAGTGTTTCTCAGTTCATTTGCTTCTCTTCTGTGACTGCTTGGTGGATAATAAAAGAGCCCTAAGGATGAAGTCTTAAAATTACTATTTGGAGTTATATTTCCTCTGGTTGGCTCAGGAACTTGTTCAGCAGCTTATCCAGAGTACTATGACATTTTGAAGTCCACATGTATTTCAGCAATACCAGTCTTGCTGAACTACTCCTTCCAGTGAAGTGATAATGAACTGAAGTTCACAGATTACTGTTCCAAGGTTTACAGCTCGGGCCAGGGACACACAACACCAAGATACTTTGCAGATGTACAGTCATGTGACAGTTTGGTACCTGAAGATGTTTAATTTCATGCTAATTACAAACTAAAGGCAAAAGCAAAACCAAAAGCATTAACAGTCTGTAATGGTGCCAAGGAGAATTCGCCTTTGATATTAAAATGTGTGTATGTGTCATAGGATTGGAAGAAACTTCATACATTCTCTAGTCCATTCTCCAGACCAACATATATGTAAATTATTTCAAGTAACTTGGTTGTAAAACCTTGAGATGATAAAAATCTCAAAATGCCAGAGCTATCAAAGAATATTTGTGTGAGGAGCTCATGGATTAATTGCTGTAATCCAGTACTGGTTTACTGTACTTCTATCAGAGAAAAATATCTTGGTACCATTTTGCCGCTAACTTTATACCAGAAAAAATTACAAGAGTGTTTATTCATGAGATATTGTTACAGCTTCACCCAAATAGAACAGTTACAGATAGTTTGAACTCTTAAGAAAAGCTTTGTGCAATTCTTAAAGTAGAGATGGCATAGGGGAGGAAACAACCTTGTTATGATCCGACACAAAAACATATTGAAACTAGGAGAAACACTGGCAATTCACAAAGTCTTGGAGCACAACTCAGCAAGCAGTGGGTGGAAAGCACAGTACTGGAGTGCATAAACCACAAAAGCAACCCAAAAGAACATCATGTACTCACAATATTATTTGACAAACAGTGACAAAGAATAGACTTTGACTTTCATAAGGAAAAAGAAATGTATCTTCTTGGTTACTGCAGACTGCTCTGTAGTTCTGTAGAATTTTTCCTGCTCTTTGGAACGGCAAGTCAAGACGTCATTAAAAATTGAAAAGTTAAAAGATGTTTTATTTTTCATTGGGCATTTCAGAAGAAATATTCACTAACAGCAAGTCAGTCAGCTGCTTTGGCTGTTTTCATGATGTGATGTAAAATTGATAAATGAAAAAAAATTGATAATGAAAGGACTTATTGTATGAGACATGCTAGTGAAACAAGTATGGGTTATGCCCGGTTCAGAAGACTACATGAACTTCTGGAAGATTATTGCTGCCAAACTTGAGCACTCCTGTTGAAAAGGCAACTTGCCAGATGTAACCCTCAACTCCCTTTTTTTAACTGTCTGAATAACACCGGGCAATTCCCCACATTTAATCTCTGAGAAAGTCATAATTAAGGGAAATAAGAGGGAATGGGTGTTGCTACTGAGCATTTTTCTGCACAGACAGCTTATGTACTTCAGCAAAAGTCTGCTTGTATGAAAGAAAGAATAAATTATTTGGTTTAGCTCTTAGGCTAGCGGAATTCCAATGTACAAACTTAGACCAACATTGCTTCAAGAACCAGCTTCATAACTGTAACTAATTTTTTAAACATGGTCCCAAAGACTATTAAAAGCTTCATAAATGTAATAGATCAGATAAATAAACTCACCAAAACAAAAGACAAATAGCCTCGATGAGTAGTAGAGCTGCTAAATTGTCCAGGATGATTATATATTCTTACAATAGAGAAGTACTTTGCAGTAAGCAGTCGGAATATATAAGAGAAAGAATAACACGGCAGCACTGGGAATAACATTTATTTCTTTCCCTCACAGCAGTAAAGTTCCACAGTCAGCACTGAAGAAAGTGACTTTTCTATGATTATGTGTCATTATTCTGAGAAGCAAAATAAATCAGCTTACACCAGGTGCCTTTCTGCAAAAGCTGAGCTGCTTTAAGTACCTATGCTACCCACCCTTCCACTCACCTAAGGTATAGCTGTGCTCCACTGCCAGCACTGGAAACCCACTTGAAACAATGCACAAGTAAATGTCATTAAAATAATTCCATTTTCAAGAGGTTAAAATCATGTTCTTAATCAAATTACTTCTGATGGTAACATATGTTTAAAAACCAAAATTTCTATTACCCATATCCATCCCCTTGAAATACACTTATTTTGACCATTTCTGGGGGCTGAGACTTTTGCACAGGTGTAATCAGTTCTATTTTTACTTGATATCCCTTCTAAAGAAAAAGTCCTGTGGTTTATTCATAGCAAAGTAAGCTTATTAAAGTGTGAAAGGTTGAGAAATGAGAAATACTGGTACACTCATCAAAATGTTTTTAAACTATAACACAACATATTCCAACTAAAAAGAGATTAATTGAAAGGGATTATTTATAGAGAATGTTTTCAGATAGCCTGGTTGTAATTTAACTTGCTTGCATGGGGTATTTTTGGGGTGAGTTGATGGGAAGCTGATTAATAACACAGCTGTCTTGGTGGTAACATTCAGCTTCTTTTAAAAATCATTACTGTATTTGTATTTTATACCATCACTATTGACAGTGATTAGGAAAAAGATCTAATGCATCTATGATTAAAATAAAATTGATCAGATATTTTCATGTGGTGCAAGTGGACATTTTTAGCTTAGGGGTTTATAGAATTGTGTTAACGTTTGCTGATATTACAAAAGTGAAAAGTAGCTCTGAATATTCAACAATAGAATAATTCCTGTTAGAGAACTGCCTATCTGCTTTCCTTTAGAGGGCAGACTGGGAAACTGCTTATATTTACTATGTTTGTATCTATGTGACAATAATATTTGTCATAGGGGATTTTTGAAAAAAAATATCTTCAGGAATGCAATTTGTGAGTGATAAGTATAGAACACCAAGTGTCAGATCAGCCTTAACCTTTCTTGCAGACAAAGGATTTGCAGCTATGAGGAGTGAAATTGACTGTAGAATTTATACAGAAAAGGTTTGCATACTCTTGGCCTTCCTCTTACTAGCGTTGGTTATCCAAAGCTACAGAGGGTGTTGGCATTACAGGGAAATTAAAGAGGGGTGTAATTTATCCTTTTTTTTTTTTATTATTCAAATCAAGAGCATGCCATGTCACAAAGCTCAGATACTTAAAGAACATTGGTTACCTCTCTGAGTAAGAATGATCATTTATTCATGTTTCCTTTTTAATTTTGAACTGTCATGGATTTGTTCTTTCTAATTGCTGTACTTTGCCCAGATTTATAAAACCATCCAATTAAATCCACAACACCTTGCTCCTCACTGCAACTCTATCAACTCAAAACAGTTATTATGAATTCAAAGAAAAACAATGTTGGATAAAACATCAACAGGAGATAATGAATTAGATTTAATACATTGTTTCCTTAGCTGTCTTATTCTTGTGAAAACTGGTTGTTAAGAAAAATGGTGTTTTTAAGCATCATGCCTTTTTACAGATAGTGTCCTGGCATGCTAGGACACAATTACTGTTGCTGTCACATGCCTTGTACTGTGATCATACACAAAACTTGACTAATTTATGGTGCTATTTTGCTGGATTGACATCCTGTTCCAACTGAAATAAAACAAAAAACAAACAAACACAAACAAACCTTGGTTTTGTCTTCAAGAAGAGCCAAGAGTTTGCCCTTGGATCTAGTATAAGGAGTTCAGGCACTGTCTTTCCTCTGAGCTACTGCTACACTCCAACACGGTGTTCAGTAGCCCAGACCTGTTATGGAAACTTTCACATTATATGCCTATCAAGGTCTTAACTATTAAATAGCCTCTGACAGGCTCCTAATGATGGGTCATTACCACAATAGGCAAATTAAACTAGAACTTGGGCAGCTGCATTCTCATACCTCGCACAATTCAGCAGCATTATACACATACAGCTCCTCCTTGGTGCCTGTTTACAAGCCTCGATGACAACATCAGGAACTGAAATTGTCCTTATTTTAGTCAACTGTCAATGCAGCAGTATATTTCACAAATACTTAGGCAAGAAAGAATCTGCTTTGTAGATGAAGAATAGCAATTGGACTGTAATTAATTTCACAGCTACTGGCTCCATGAGATTAAGTGTTGGCCCCTCAGAACCAAGCTTCTATTTCCACATCCAAGTTGAAGAAACAGGTAGTTTCCTTTGTTAAACCTAGACATCAGATATCAGAAAGGAATTGTGTGATACAAATATTATCCTGTCAAAGTATAACATGGAATCTATAACACTCTTCCCTGAATTCTTAAGGTCCCTAATGACACCTCTTGGGAATAGAAACTGTAGGTCATTTCTTTACCACTGGACCAGAAACAATTTGATAACTGATTTTATCTCTGTCTATGGAGAAGATCTATAGTAGCCTTTCAGGAAGCAATGAAAGATCTCAAATTTCATTAAGAGCACAGGTCACTTTTTGCTTCCTCAACCACATCTTGGCATCTATGTTACAAATATCAAAAAAACCCCAAACCAAACCAAAGAAACCCCACAGAGTTCCTTATCCCAATGATTTTCAGAAACATTCTGCAGTTATTTTGAAAGAGAATACATAGTAATAGTTCAGTGCTAGTCTTTTTTTTTATGCCATCAGCAGTCCACAAAGCAGCCAAAATATGAATTAGTGGGTAAAACTAATTGTCTCTCTTACCTCAGAGTTCCTTTTGTGCACTCCAAATTGTTCTGAAGCAGATACATTGAAATTATTTTCTATTTTGTAATACAAAGAGCAAGTGAGAACTCAGCTGAAGTTAAAGTAATATAGGAACATAAGTATTTGGGAAAGGCTATGCTCTACTTTCTCCAATAGCTGTAATCTTTTCTTAAAATGATAAAAAAAATTATAAAAACATAAAAACTGTCCAGACCTATTATTCTGAGGTCACCATGATAGCATAATTTGCCATTAGATTTAAAGGTTGTGTTCTCTTAGAGGGATTCAGGGTTGAAACTTGGTCATGCTTAGTGTCGGCGAATAAAGGACACTTCCCTCCAGTAATAAATATTATGCATATATACAGTCATTCTTATGAATGACTTTCCATGAAGCTGAGAAAATCTCTAAGAAACACTGACCTAGAAAAAACAAGTTAGGTAAAATAGAGAATAGAAACTAAGTTCTGCAATACAACTCCCTCCCGCCTTCCATCAATGAGACAAAGAGCTCCTCCAGGAACAGGGAGAAACAGGAAAAGAAAGAGGACTAACAAAAACCCAAAGCCCTCATCTTTAGTAACCCTCTCCCTTTATAATGAGGGTGATGATGATGGGATGGGACATATCTGTGAGCCAGCTCGGATCAGCTGCCCTGGCTTGTGCCCCTCCCAGCTCAAGCTCCTGCCTGACACTAAACTGCTGGTGGTTGCACACCCTGGCTGGGATGGGATTTCATCCCGGCAAAACCAGGTAGAGCAGGAAACAGGGAGGCATCTATATTTGGGTTAACTTGGGCCAAGCCTTTGTCATAAAATACAAAGTATTCAACTATCACAGAACCACATAGGTCACAGTTACAGAATTGATCAGTGCTCATGGAAGCAAAATTGTTGCGACAGAAGTCAAGTCACTGTGGCACTAGGTTCTTATCTGATGTGGCAGAAAACAGAACTAACAGCTGTATTGGGTATGTAAACAATGGATAACTTTCTAAGCCATTGACTAATCTAGGCAAAGACTGAGCCTTTGACTTCTAAGAAATTTTCACAGATTAGGCACCTCCGCAAAGAAAAATCTTAAATTGAGGATTATTAAGTTTCTTAGCATTGCATGTAAACTAATACTAATATCTAAATAGCAATCTCAAAGTCATTCAAAAAATCTTGCCTATACGCTTATTTTTTCTACAGATTTATCTGTATATATTTGTTATGGAATCTCCCTGTAGACAAACTCCTGTATAGATAGGAATTCAATTCATGAGAAGCTAGGACAAAAAGTTGATAAAGAAGTATTCACCACTGAGCTATCCTACTCATGAGTCCTCAGACAGCAGGTTCAGTGTGCTTCCTACTGCTGTGTGTGCTTTGGGCATCAGAAAAAATATAGAACAAAACAGTAATGGGCTAATGGCTGATATAGTCCCCATGCGATGTCTTGACCATTCCAGGATAAAGCTTCCTGGATGCATTTTCGATTCAAATGAGCAGGAGCACAGCTTTTTCTACCTAGCAGAGCCTGTCTCCAAGATATTAAGAAGAAAATTCACTTGGAATGTCTGTTTGGGATTTATGCAACCTGAATTCCTTAAAATATATCATTCTTATCTGGCATCTGTTTCAGAAATAAACATATATTTAGGAAAAAGTGGGATGGTTCTTAAGTGGATTTAAAAATTCTGAAACGAGTTTATAAACAAATCAATATGATTTATAAATGAATACAAGTGGAAAAAAACCAAAAACAACCCATAAACCAACAAAAATTCCTAGCAATGAATAATCATTCAACATGTATTTTAGGATAAAGGGCAAAACATAGTTGTAATAACACAAATTTAGAGAAGGAAAAACAGATATGGAACATGATTTTGAATAAAGTCCTATGCTGAAACCAGGTAAGTATCTGAACCATTGTTTTCTGGAATCTTTCAGCCAGCTAGAATAATATTTCTCTAAAATCTTAAAATTAATCCCACTGGAAACACATAATTGTATATTCCCAAGGAAGTCATCCCTATCACATCACAACATCATGGAAATTGATCAGGAAAAGTAGACCATGAAAAACAAAGAAACAGAAACGTGCATTTTAAAATGGTTGCAATTACAAGCTACAAAAGTGTATTCAAAATCCCTCTTTGCATATATATTCTAGGTAAAACTATTTTTTGTGAACAGGGAGGGTAAATTAAACTTCAGTTTTGCATCTGGACAGTTAATCCTTCAATACACTAGTATGTTAGGAATACTGCTCTGCCGTAGGTACAATGCTGAAAAGAAGCAGTTTGAAGTGTTAACTGTTGAGAGGGATGTTGTACTGTATGAGTACTTTCACCTTGCATTGTGGGTTGGCTATGGCCTTTAATTCCTCTCCTGAACTGAAGTGTTGCTGCACAGCTAATTAACATGGATGGATGAAATTATCCTTGTGTGTAGAATATAAATAAATTTGTAAAGCTCTTTGAGATGCTTAGGGGTGAAACACGCCATATAAAATTATCACAACATTGTGTGAGCATCAGTCCTTCTTTCTATGTTATTCCCATAAGCTATCCATAATAGCACCATCTTATGATCAGACAATGACAATATATATTAGACTGAAGCATCAGGATGGTTTTTTTTCCTCAGAAGAGGGTGAGATTAAATTTCTTTTCAAGAGTGTTTATTGATTTCAAGCTGTAGTTTGGATTAATGGCAAAATAAGAGCATGTTATTTTGGTTTTAATGAATAAAAATCAGGAAAAAAATAACATAGTGCATAGATACAGGAAGAAAATATAAAATAAGATATTATAGTATGTTGGATAAAGTATTTTAGATGTCTATTCAAATAATCATCATACCAGTGGATATCAACAAGACCACAGGCAGCAGATGGAAGGGAAGAGTTATTCCCCTCTGTTCAACACTGATTTTGGCTGATTAGTTTTATAAAGGCTTGAAATAAATTTGATGATACCAAGCACTATGTTGGTTTTGGTATGTGGTTTTATATAGATGACATTTCTTGCTGAAGCATTTAGACTTTGAAATAACATTTCTTAATAATAACAGTTTTCCTTCAAAATAATGACACTTAAACATTATTTAGCCTAAACAACTACTCTTCCAAATTATTCTGCTCCCCATTATAGAAAGATATTAAGACACAAATCCGAAATGGAACTACTAGTACTTTAAATTCATTGCTGAATTTGGTCTAGAAGTAAAATAGTAATTTCATTTAAATGAGTAATGCTCTGGAGATTGACATCAGCTGGACCTGGATTTTAATGACAGTCTCCTACTTATTCCTTCCACTAATGTCAAGTAAAGCAGATTATTGCTTCCTTTATTAATTAATAAAAGCTTTTCATGTGCTTAATGATGCAAAGATTGGCTCATAGTAAAAAAATATCCTGTCACTTGAGAAGATATCAGTTATGTTATCCAGTAACAAGCCCTGACAATTTTCTGTTGCAGTAATAATTGAAGGTATTGAAACCTATTTAAACTCTTTCCTGATTCCACATTCCAAGAAACCTGATTATAGTTGCTAGCTGGCAAGCTACTGATTTTATAGAGAATCTAGACATGCTGTCTTTTGTAAGGCCTCTGATTTACCCTGTTAAACAGGACAGTAGCTGTTAAACAGGACAGTAGCACTGAAACTATCACAAACTCCACACGTCTGCCT
>NW_009702068.1:0-3528 GCF_000703405.1 Apaloderma vittatum
TTTTTTTTTTTTTAAGGAAAGAATATTTGCACTGACTCATCATTTCTGCTCTTTTCTTGCTGGGCACTGGTTAGGAAGGTTGACTAGATGTTTACCTAGAGCATCCTGGGAGGGGAGGGCTGTGCGGCCACTCGCTGGAGCTGGAGGAGTGCCTGCTCTCCTCCACCTCCCTAGGCACCAAGATCAGATTTTGTTGTTGGTGATGATCTTACAGGTTCTTTCATGGAGGCAGCTTGTTAAAATAACACAATTTTTAATATGATATGCATTTCTGTTTTTCATATATGCTAGTCTCTGATTTTGCTGAAGCAGTAGAGGATGCTTTGCAAAAATATAGACAGTTACCCCTGTGTATTTTGTTTATGAGAGGAAGGTATGCTTTTGCGTGGTTTAGAAACAACGTGCTAATCTCTGTTCCACTTGTTGAGTGCCTGCATTCAGAGTAACGTACTGTGAAAAATATGTGCAAACTGGCACAGTAAGTTATAGATGCCTCTTCCAAGACTCTGTTGCCTTACAGGCGCAAAGTAGGAAACTAAAGATTTTTACTGCCTGTGTGCGTGTGTGTCTGTGTGAGGTGGAGAGTTTAAGCGTTTCATCAAATTTCGGGAGTTGAGTGGAAATCCTCTGAGATTTTTGAGCTTTTTTAATTAGAAGAGTGGATAGCAATGGAAACTCATACATTTAGAGAAATTTAGTCTATTTTTCCCCCCCTGTGGTTCTTTTAATACACAAAAGCATGTCCTGAAAGATCTTGAGATACCAAGAAGTCTATAAATGGGATTGGAATGCTATAGCTCTGTGTGTGTATGAGACGGAGAGAGAAATGCGAGAGCGTGCTTCTCCCACTAGTGTGTTCAGAAATGCACTGGGACATATTATCTGTCTCTTTCTGAAGGCATTTAATAAAGATCCACCTGGGACTGGAGGTGGAAGAAGAAGGATGACGGCTCTTTATATTATAGACTAGGTGGCATTTTCTGCTCTCTTGATGAAGAAGCTACTCTTTTCTAATGATCTTGAGGATAATGGTACTGAAAGAAAAATTCTCTGTTATTTGATTTTTGTCCTGATGCTTCCAGATACAAACTAATTCCTAAGCTTTAGTCAAACATAAAACTGTCGAGTAGTAAACAACTGGAAAATGTAGTATGGGTATGAACTACATTGGGTATTTTAAAAACTAGGAATGAATAAAAATATTGCAGTGGTATTCATAAAAACTGGCAATCCCAAGTGCTGAAACCCAGGTCAGCCACATAAATCTGTCTTAAAACCTGATTTCCTCAGCTCTATATAATATATGCTCACTGAGACTTTATGCACACACCTGGATAGACTGACCCACAGAGACAAAATATATTCTCTGACCACACTTTTACTACACATGAGCAGCAACTGAACCTCTTCTTGCTTGTTCTCCCATGTTTGATGGTTCCGTATCGAATGCACGTGAGGTCAAGGAATCATTCTGACAGGCTCCTGGCTGGAAGGGTGGCCTTGAAGTTCTCCTTGAGGACTTCAGAAACAACCAAGTCGGAGTCTGTGGAGCAATGCTCATCTTCCTCCAGTCTTCCACCCTTTTGGGTGAGCATGACTGGGGATACACCTGAGGAGGCAAAACACTGGACTGAAGGGAATCTTTTAGAGGGAATAAAAAGCCTGTCAGCTGCTGACTTGGTATCCCCTGAGTCTCTGGTGATACCTGGTTGCAAGGAGGAAGTTTTAATCTACATCAAATAGGCACGTAATCAGTCTTAGCTTTGAAATGAGTGTTTCCCAGCATCTGTGCTGAAAGCTGGCCCACCTCGTTGGCTCTCTTGACCCACTTTGTGCAATTAACAGCTTGCACACATAACCCTTTGGATGTGTGCTTTCAAATATTATTTTTTTTGGTTCTTTAGTCATAGTTGGTTGTGCTGTTTGTTTGGAGACCTCCTCCCCCCCCAGTTTTGAGAACACAGCTTGTCAAATGCAGTTAGAGATGGAGAGGACAAGGTAATTTTTGAGTCATTTGTTAAGTAAACTGGAAACTGGAAGATGAAACTGTGACTCATCACTTCAAGGTTAAGAAGCAAGGAGACTGGTGACAAGTTAATTCTAGCGTATGCAAAGGGTAGGTTTGGTCACCAACTCCCACAGTCAAAACTGTTCTCAGGCTGCTTGCAGCAATTTCTTGATTTAAGAGCTTTTCATGTATGGCATTGTACTTAGGTGAAAACTCCATTTTTTTTTTTTTTTTTTAAAAAAGCATGCGGTTTTAGTGAGAAGTGGTTCCAATTTGCTACACTAATTTTAGCTACTTTTAAGAAGAGGTATTTATATTATCCTAGTTCTTTCATTTAAATTATTTTGCAAAAATGTGGTGACATAGTTGAGGAATTTTCTTTTGACTACTTCCTCAAAGAAAAGTATTGATTTTTGAATACTAATTATAAAATAACTGAATGCTGTGCATCCCCCTTAATTCAAATCAGCCCTTGAGAGAAACAAGCGTATTTTATTTTGCTTGGTTTGCCATAGCTTCTCTACGTTGTACCTAGGAAAACTAAATCCTAACTCTTTCTCTTTTTCTCTCTCTTATTTCTTCTTCTTTATGCTAAGAGGATTATGCTGGTAAGTTGCCTGGTTTCTATACAACTTTATAAAAACGGTAATAGTAACATTGCATTTGGGTTTTTTTTCTTTATATCGCAGGCTCAGGCTGAGTGTGGTGATACTGTTGCTTTAGTGAGAAATTAGCTTAAAATTTATCAAGGGGTATTGACTGAGGGTTTTGAAAACTAGTAGTAGACATGGTTTCAGTCTGGCAAACTACATGAACAAATGCCACGTGCATATGATCATCTGGACAGAATTCAGAGACGCTCCTCAACTGCGTGAAACTGTGTCCACTTGAATTCTTTGCTTAAGACCATAGAACTTTTCAGTTTCCTCTCTGAGTTCTTGTGTTGTCTCAGCAAAATTTCCTAATACTGCAACTCCTTTGGTGAACGTCAGGGAACGATCGTCCATATGCAAGTTCCTTGGTAGAAAAGAAACTCGGCGGGCGAAAATCACACTGGTGTCGCTTTCAATTTTCTGTTGGTCATGGGGGAGACCAGAGCCAAATTATCAGGGAGACCTGAGCAATTTTCTTCCCTTTTTACCTCTTACATCGGTGTTTTTGGCGGATGCGACTCTCCAGAAGGAATGGATATCTCTTTGTGTTCACTCTGTCCCAGACCAGCAGCAGCATTCTCAGCAAACCTCTTAGAGGGGGATGATCATCGAAGAGTCCTCTCGAGAAGCCGTATAAGCAGATGCCTCAGTGACACGTGTCACTTCAGGCAGTGAATTTTTGTTGTGTGGTCAGTGCTTTGTTGCTGGTTCTTCCCCTCTCGGTGGCTTAATATCAACCACGAAAGAAAGGAGCAAAGGTACAACAGCCAGTTTTTACTAAAGAAACATATTTGCCGATGGACACAAATAATACATGTGCTCTGTTACCATGTTAAAACACAGAAATACCCACTGGTCCCGTGAGTT
>NW_009702068.1:3559-20565 GCF_000703405.1 Apaloderma vittatum
AGGTTAGTTAGGTTTTCTTGTCTTCTAAATGTGGAGTGTGTGGTGGTGGTGTGTGTTCCAGCAGCTGTGGGTAGCCGTGGTCTGCGGAATCAGCCAAAACTTCAGCAGGCAGTGACTGCTAGAGAGCTCCACACACCTAGTGTGTCCCAGGACACTTCTCCCAGAGTAAATACTCTTTTAAGTGAAATGCTTCTACTGTGGAAATGTAAGGAGTGCTTTTGGGGAGCTTTCCCTGAAAACCCATGCTTGGGAGTAGCTTTGGAGGCAGGAGTGTGCTCAGTGCAGTGTTTTTCCCCGCCATGTGCTTCAGCACTTCTTCATTTTGCTGCGGCAAGCAGAAGAGCGAGCACGCTGCTGTCGTGGTGTCTCTGGCCTGACTGTCCCTCTGGCCTCGTGCAATTCCTGCCGTCTCAGCCTGTGAACTTCTCGTCAGGGCTAAAGAGAGAAACCTGGAATAAATGTTTGCGAGTCTGGAGTCTTGTCTGCAATGAAGCCTTTTGACTCCACCTCTTAGTGAAATCAGGTCAGTGGAAACTATTGTGAGCGAGCGTGTGCCAGGCTCCTCCACGGGATTACCTAAGGTCAGGCAGACTCTGCTTGAAAAATGTCTTTTTCTCTCATGGTGTTGGCGCTTGCTGGATGCAGCAGCCAGCCCGTGATCTGGGGAGGATGCCCACGGTGACCAACACCGACCTCATTGGTTCCACTGGCCTGAGCCTCTGGGCAAATTCATCACTTTGGGGCAAGGCATGTTTTAAAATGGCGTTAGCCGTTTTCGTTTGGAACGTTTAATTAGCGGCGTGAGGTCACAACACGTGTAAATGAAATTCTGTGTCTGTGCTGGTTTATAACAGTGGTGCTGAGGAGTCATTGTTTAGCACGTGGCTGCAAAACCGTTGGAAGGTGTTCAAATATGATGGAGTTCAGGTCCTTTAGGCTTCTTAAATGTGTTTTTATTTCAAATGCTTCCTTCCTAGGGGTAGATCTTTGTGGTTTCGTAGGTCTTCGTGGTTTGTATGTAAACGCAAGTATACTAGGTTGATTTTTCTTTTTAAATTCAACCTAATAGTTCATCCCCCTCTAATAACCTATGCATCTCTTGGAGAGAAGATTTATTGGAAATGTTATAGTTTTGTTAACTCCCTTTCTTTGTAGCACTACTGACTTTTTCCAGTGCAGTCTAAGGTTTAGAATATCGCTCTGTTGGAAAGAGTTGACTATATGTGATACGATTCTGTATTTTATGTATTAACTTCGTGTTTTATTGCTGTTTAAAATTAGAGCTTGCCTGAAAGACTGAATAGAAACAGCAATTCAATACTTTGGTATTGCCAAGTTTTAATAATCAAAATTCACATGTGTATTTAGTAAATAATGATACTATTTTTTCTCTCCCTAAATTAAATGTATTTTTCTTACCTAATTTGTAATACTGTGACAAGATTTGCATCCTGGTGTATTGCTCTGCAAATATGGAATTTGGTCTGTTTTCCCTAGTGGTGAGCGATAGGATGAGGGGAAATGGCCTTCAGTTGTGCCAGGGGAGGTTCAGGGTGGATATTGGGAAGGATTTTGTTACTGAGAGGGTTGTCAGCCATTGGACCAGCCTGCCCAGGGAGGTGGTTGAGTTGCTGTCCCTGGACGTGTTTAAGAGAAGAATGGATGTTGTGCTGAGGGACATGGGTTAGTGGCGTCAATAGGGCCGGGACAAAGGTTGGACTCAATGATCCTGAAGGTCTCTTCCAACTGAAATTGTTCTGTGATTCTATTTTTCATTCCAAAGACACAAAACCAGTGTTAGACTTGCCGTGTGTGTGTGTGCTGAGAGACTGGTGAGTCCCCAGGGAGGAGAGGGACAGGTGTGTGTGTGCAGAAGGTGAGGGACCTGTGCACCCCAGAGGGATACTAGAAGAAGGAAGAGCTCTGGTACTGCCGTTGCTTTGTGGTGCTCTGCCCTTTCCTGCGGCAAAAGCTTGGTCAGTGGGGGAGTGGGATACAGGTGAGAGAGCAGAAGGATGCTCCCTCTTGACCTGAAACCTAGAGGTGATGTGTAGCATGACGACGACAGGAGAGGCAACTGGAGGGCTCTCAGATGCACGTTGTGGGTCACCTGCCCGCAGTGTCAGCAGCGCCACTTTTGTCCTCACTTGTCTCCTCTGGAGTTGGAATTTGAGGGATGTCTGTCCTTTCTGATTAAACTGCACGAGAGGCTGACTATTCCTAATATAGGCTGAGAGAACCTCTCTTCTCTGTGTTTATACATTGTGGGACTTCGACACGAGCTGCGCTGCTGCTTCCCTGGGTTCACTGGCACATCAGGATTGTTTGCATTTTCTTCTCTCTGCCTTATGGCAGGGGCCCAGTTTTTCTAAGACGTGTGTCTAAATTTAGGCACTTAAAGGCGTATGGTTTTGGCCCTGAGCCTGAGGTTTAAAGTTACCCACTTCCGTGTTGGCACAGAGTGCTTGCTGTAAGAAGTCTACGCAACAAATTGAATCAATTTGAACGAAGCGTTAGCACTCACTCATAAAGCGGAAAGGTCAAGCACTGACAAAATAAAAATCTGTGTTTATTGCAGTAGAACTGATGGTTCACTGACAGCCTCTGTCTCTCCTAAGGATTAAAAAAAAAAAAAGAAAATCTGCTTTTTTGTCTGCTTAAAGGATTGGGAATTATGCATCTTTGAAAGCAAAGCTGAAGTTTTATCTGAATAGGAAAATCTACTTTGAGAAATAGGATGTTGAAGATAATGGTGAAAACAGCTTGTAAATAACTTTTTCTTGAAAGATGAATCGGAATAAATATTAGAATGATTGTTTCATGATATTGGAGTTTGGAGAGTGAAAAGTCATTGCTGAATTCTTCTGTTACTTTGCTGCAATCACTGGTTGAGGTGACCCAAGGAGAGCTGCTGTCCGAACTCTTACCTTATGGCTGTCTTCCAGATTTGTGCATTTTAAGCTTGTTCTGGATTTTATGTGCAAGCTTTCTTACTGATGTTTCAAGTGGAGACTGCTGAAGAGATAAAAATAGTTTCTGACAAAGCAGTTGGCCGATATTGTGTGTTCTCTGTTTTTTGGTAGAAAATGCAAATTACTCTGCCCATGCAGAATTACATGTGGACTCTTGAAAAGATCAGCCATATTTAGTATTGAAAAGGAAAAAAAGGAACATTCATGAAGGAAGAATGGCATTTTCCAGTGTTCTTGTGTTTGCAATGCTCAGCATATTAATCATCTTGAAAATCTGTTTGACTTAGTGGGATAATCATAGCACCATAGAAGAGTTTGGATTGGGAGGGACGTTAAAGATCATCTTGTTTTAACTCCCAAACAGATTACGATCAGTTTATTTTAGCCATTGGGTTTACATTTGATTGTAGCAAGTCTGTCAATGTAGTCAAGGATGATTCAGAATCTCTTGAAAATCTCTACAGAACATGAAATATTTAACTTATTTTAGACAGGAGATATCATTGAATGTTCTTCTTGCATTTAGAAGTCAGTGGGGAAGAGTGCTTGAACTAAGAAAAATGCCTCCAGCTTTTTCTAGAAAATATGTTACTCCAAATATTATATATAGCTCTTTGTTTTAAATATTATCTACATCTCATAAGAAAGTTCCATATACTAGTCAAATTCCATAAATAGCATGTACATGAACTCAAGCCCTTGTTGAACATAGCACCTATTCCTACGCTGCTGGTTTGCTTGGCCCCAAAGCTGCTGGGTGGTTGTAGTCTGTAAACGTAGCTCAGGAACTGCTGGCTTGTGTTTTTGGGAAGCTCCATGCCCAAATGCTCCCAGTTGGGTGGAACATCTTGGATGGACTGTCCACAAGACAGTTGCACAGCCACGAAGCAAGTGGGAAGCCGCTGTGCTGGCAGCTGTTCTGGTATCTGCATGCAGCCCTAGTTGATAGGGCTATTCATGTGGGGAAATAACCGTGTGCTTCTGCAGAACCTGCTTTTTTGTTGTTGTTTTGGGTGCTGAGGAGACAGGCAGTAGTTGAGTGAGAGCAAGAAGAGCCAGAGTTAGGTTACAGCAGCATCACTGTATTGTAGTGTTGCCTCACGTGAGGCTCCAGTTTGGTTTTTGCCTGAGAGGAGGCCCAGCAAACTGAAACTGCAGAAGCTGGTATTTCCTTGTAGCCTGATTTCTTTTGAATTACAATTTGCACTGCTGCGGGATAGGGAGACAGAAAATACGGCTTTGTGTGTAGATAGCAATTAAAAATTCCAGTGCAAGCTGCTGTGTTTTGAACCCAGGCAATCATCTTATGCCTGAGTTCCTCCTTCAGTGTTAATTGGATGTTTTCCACTTGTTGCTAATACAGTTATGCATTTTAAAGGGATAAAGACATTCAGTAAGAAAGTTGGGAATAATTTATATTACAAGACTGTAACTGTTCTGTTTCTATCTCTGTTATAGTCCGCTGATGATAATTACACAGAAGATCACGACACTTGCATGCCAGTTACATGATGGTAAGAGAAGGAATCTCTTCCCATGTCCCTGAGACAGCCTTTTTGTTCCAGCGCGTTCTGTGCTCGAGCTTTATGGAGTGCATGAGGGTAGTTCAGCAACTCGGTTGCATGAGTGTAGTTCAGTTCTCCAGCTGAAGAAGAAAAATACTCATGGAGGAAAATGAGAAACTTCAGGTTTTGATCAGTTCTCTAGGACTAAGCTGTCTTTGCAATAACAAAGATAACTGTTTCTCCCTTTGGGTGCTCTCATTCCAGGGGTCCCAATCTGGATGTTGACTAGCGCCAGTACCTGCTGTTTAGGTGCTACAGTGAGACTCTGTGAAGTTCTTGATTCTCAGAAATAAAGAGATGTGTTGGATACATAGGTTCAGTCATTAATGTTAATATGGTTAGTGATAATATACTTTGGGAGTTGTAAGAGATGGAATTTAATGGCTTTTTCCCAGTGCAGGCAGAAGCAGGCTTGCAAGCAAAATAACACTTTCTTGTGCTGCGCTGTGACAAAGAGCACTGTTCTTTCCCAGCAAAATGCCTGTGTCTAGCACAGTGCAGAGGCTGGAAAAGCCAATCGCCATCAGTACTGTGATCGCTCACGTCTACTGACGTTGTGGTGTGAATTTCTGACTGTCTGAGCCTCGTTGCATTGTAAGCCCTGGGCACCTGCACGGGTTAGCTCGTTACAGAGTTGTTTTAACGTAGGATTTAGGTGGTGGCTGCATCGCAGGCTCTGGCACTCTTAGCAAACCAGGTTTACACAAGTGGGTTTAATGCTTTTATCTGGTGTGAAGCTCAGCTAGCTGACCTTGCCATTGATGTGCATGTTGCTGGGGATTCTCTGCTTCTGTTATTTAAGCCAGCTCAGGTATCACTGTGTGCCGCAGGGGTGTGCAGCCTCGATGCGTGCCTAGAGCACTGGAGGTAAACAAAGAGCTGGAAAGGAGGGGGTAACAGCAGAGACAGGAGCTTTTTAAGCAAACCAGAAATCCCACAGAGTAATGATGGGTGGAAAAGGCTCATTATACTGTGAACATCCATGTATGGAGCAGTTAATCAGATGGAGGCAGTTTGGAGTTTGGGCAGCAGTGACAACTTATTAGTTGTAAAAATTTAACATAGCTGCACATAAAGGGAAATAGACAAACAAAGTAGTCAGCCCTTTAAGTAATCAAGTGCTTAATTGTCTTCCTGGAACTCACGCCCTCCCTGTATTTACAAACTCAAATAGCTGAGAGAGAATAGAAATGAATAGCTTATCAGCAGTCTTTTTAGGAAATGGGCCTTGTGTGTGTGTGTGTGGTTGTTAATTATGGCTGGTATGTTCAGAGCAGTCATGTTAATGGATGCCAAGCCCCCCCTGGTCTTGTGGATCTGGTGTTTATGCATGCTCAGCATCAAGCGCTGTGATTTGTCCCGTGGTGAGTTGTTCTGCTGAAGCCGGCGGGATTCCTCACAGTACATGCGGCTAAAAGCTTCGGAGTGCAGGTTTTTGAGATGTTTGCTATAAGCAACCTCTGTTTGCCCGCCGGCCGTCCTAGAAGAGTTTTCCATCGTTTTCCTGGAACAGTGATGTTGTGCTCTACCTCTGGCCCCAAAGGTTTTGTGCGCTCGACAGGAGGTCTCTCTTCCAGTCGGGAGCCCACTCAATTCCAGACGGTTGCTGACGGTTTGTGTTTAAGCTTGCTCCAGCAGCAGGTAGCCGGGCTGCTCCTTCACACCAGCGCAGCTTCTGTTCCCCGAGAGCCATGTTTCTCTTCCCGTGCCCCGCTCCTCCTGCTGGGAAATGCTCTATTTCTCACCAAGGAGCCTGCGGGAGGCTCGTGCTTAAATGAGCTGGCTGCTTCTGGGAACAGGTTTGTTTGTTTTTTTCCAGCTCAGGACTGTTGGTGGAGGCTGCTGGGGGTCACTGCTGGTTGGTGGCATTGCAAGTTGCATTGTGAGTGTGGGAATATGATGGCTGCTCTTCCTGAGAGCATAGCAAGGGTGAAAAAAAAGGGAATGAGGTAAGGACTGCATGAAGAGGTAGAGTAGAACGTGAATATATACAAGTTAGGAATTGAGCTGTATCTACAACTGCCTGTGACAAATTTTGAAGCTTACAGCTTTAGAAAACTATCTGTGGGATGCGAACATAAGGCTTTGGGGACAGCTTTCACTGTTCAGCTTTTGCCAAGACCTAATGCGAATTACTCTTTCTCTCTAGGAATAGGGCGGCAAGCTGAGGAACTCACCGCGGAGCAAAATCGGCTTGCTGTGAAGTAAGAATATAAATCCCCTAAGTGATTCGTGTCTACCTTCATCAAAGAAGTTTAGGGTTTAGGATTACTTTGGGGCTTTTTTTAAAATTTTGTTTTTGAACTTTGCAATGTCAAGACCAACTTAGCGGCCTGGCCATGAAAATGTTCCTTGCTTCTTCCCAGCCCATAATAAGCCAGAAGTGCTACCTGCCTTTTCTATTTGCTTGAGCAGTTTTGTTTTTCTAATGCTGCTGTCAGCGTCCTGCTTACACAAACGTAGCTGCTTTGTTTGTAGCTTCTTTGGTATATTCCTTATTTCTTCAGTCCAGGACTTTGGCCTTTATCACACTGTGATGGTCAGTAAAGCACTGAAGTACTTGGCAACATCTCATTGACTTAAATATATACTTAATATATACTCCACATGCAACAAAACTGGTCTTTGCTGGATCAGCTCTTTCATATTCAGACTAAGACTGCACTGTATGAACTTCTTGGCTCTTGTCTTCATCCTCTGTGTGATGTGTTATTTTTCCAAGTAGAATACTCCTCTGTCAGCAAACCACCGTGTTCTACAAATCCTTTTTGGCTTGACTCTGACACTTCAAGTATTGCTTTTCTTTGCCATAATTTTTGGACACCGAAGTTTTATTTTTCCTGTCTCCCTCTGTAATGTGAGTACTCCTAGTGTTCTGTGGCTATTGTTATTTTTTCACAGAGAGATAGCATGTTGACCATATGTTTGAGCACCCTCTTTTTGTTTTTGTTTTATCTCTTAGTACAGGTGCAGGGGATTTATTTTTTATTCTATTTTACTTCTTTTAGAAGAATTAATGTTACAGAATTAGTCATACAACTGTAACTGTGTTTCACTATGAAGAGTTTGTTTAAGGCCAAGGAAATTATTTTTTTCGTTTTCAAGGCAAGAAGATTCAACCATCAGAAAATCTGCCTATGAGCTTCAAAAAGTAAGAAGGGAGTATCTTGAAAAGCAAAAATCCTTGTGCAACTTTTGCTGTGACCCATAGCTTGTGATTATTTTTAAAGCTCACAGCATAATGTTTCACTACACTGGGCCCTTGTGACCATAAGATTAATTCTAGTCAAATTCTCATCACACAGGCACTTTTTTCTCTTTTTATTGTTTTTTCTCAACAGTAGATGAGCTCATAGTAGAAAAGTACATGCTCAAGTGTTGGTGGCAGACAAGTCATAACTAAAGTTTTAAATCCACTTTGGTAGTACAGCCTTTTGTCTTCCCTCCTGTTCTTGGTCTGGTTTTGTTTCTCACTCATGCTCTGTACATTCCTTCGTGCATTGCTCATGTCTCCCCACCCACCCATGTGCACAGTCTAAATTGGAACTAATTGACTTGATTTTTAATCTTGCTGTAGAACTCAGAAGCCCAAATCACGGACTTGGTTTTGCAGAACAGAAAGATGAGCCTTGCCCCAAATTGTTTGCTGCAGCTTTCTGTGAAATGCTTTCACCAGAGAACATATCATTCAGGCACTAACATCTACAATAACCAGTGGCATGGATGCAGAAAATCCTGGCTAAGCCAGCTGTTTATTCAAACTAATTCCACTTCAGAATAAAAGTAGGCAACAGAAAAAATGTTTAACTGTTGCTTAGGGTTTTTTTTCTGTTAGAAATTTATGGCTTTGGTCTGTAAGGATTTTACATGGGTTTTGATTTGTGTGTGTCCATTCCTATCTCGGGCCGAAGGTTTCAAAATGCTGTGCCCCAGGTTCTGCCCTTATCTGGGGACTCTTCGATGGTGACTGTGGGCACATTTGTGGAGAGCACTGTGTATCTCCATGCGGATTTTAGATGCTGGTGTTTTCTGCAGCATAAATAAGACAAGCCCAACAATTTACAAACTGCACTAGCAGCAAGAAGCTTACGTCTCTTTTCCATCCTACTGATCTGTAGCAAGGGCAGCGGAACATCTTAATTTTACATCTAATATAAACTTCATGCAAGGAACTTGTGGGGATATGTGCTTGCAAAATGGAAATAAGGAGCATAGGGAACTCATCTTTGACTTTCATCTTCAGCTGTCTTTTGATTTATATGTTTTCCCCCATTTGTTCCTCTTCATGTCTGTGATGCAATACAGGCAATTGCTTCCTTTATTTGTGCAGTAGCACAACATGCCCCTTCATTCTCTTCCTCCACGTCTTGCGTCACGCTTTCCATTCTTCAAAAGGCTCAGCTGAAACGGGAGGGTGAGAACTCCTCTAGGGCCTGAGAATCATGGTCTCCAATGCTCTCTGCCTCACGATTTGAGTGATGAGGCTCGGTGAGACTGTGCCAGCCATTACCTGTCCCTGACACGCTGGGCAGGTGTCCAAAAACAATCAGCATGTTCTCACTCCCGGTACTGCTGGCCTGTTCAAAACAAGCAGAGTGGGTTTGTCTGAGAGTTGGTATTTAAGACTGAGTTTAACTAAAACAGTCCTGAGGGTAAGACTGAAAGTTTTCAGATCGATAGCCTTGGTCCCCACGTTGATTAAGGCACTTCCACATCCCCAGGGTTCGGAGTGCCATCTGCCAGGCGTCGCTGGGATGTGAGAGAGGCTGTGCTTTGTCTTCTCCAGCACAGACCTAGCGAGCTTTCAGCTGGGGCAGGGGGTGGTGGTAGCAGAGACTTGGGGACTGAGGCAAATTCCTGAAAGCCTTTGCTGTGTTTTACCTTGTCTTGCTTTTTTTTTTTTCACCCCCTATTTTGTTGTGTATGGATGATCTTCACAGGACGAGACCTTCTTTATTGGAGTATTTAAGCTATCTCCTCAATTTTATGAGCATCATAGCTGGGCCTTGCAGCAATTACAAGGATTATATAGCCTTCATTGAAGGGAGGCATGTGCACATGAAACTATTAGAAGTGAACTGGAAGCAGAAGGGTTATGACAGACTTCCTGATCCTTCTCCAACTGTAAGTTTTAAAATGACAAGGATTTATTGCAAAGGGTGGGAGAGTACAGCTTTGTACGTGATTCTCATAGTTAAAAACTAAGAAAACCCATTTTAGATTATCTTTCCAGTAAATGTTAGTGTGGGTTGTTGTTTTTTTCTGTGAAGTAGCTGCTGTTTTTATCACGGGGTCAGGGGTGAAGGGGCTAGGGTCTTCCTCTTGAATTCCCCAAATGCAGTTGGCTTGCAAAATGGGTCACTGGTTAGTGGGTGTCCTTTGTGCAGCGATGGGAACGGTTTGCAGGTTCTGACAATGACGAGTTGCAGTTCAGCTCCAAACAGAAGAGGAAGTGTCGGGGGGCGGGGGAGGAAAAGAAAGTCAAATTTCACCCATGGTGCAGGGGGATGTTAGAAGTGCGTGAGCTAGGGCTTATCAGAAACTGTAGCTTGTCCACGTTCTTTGCAAGAGAATTTCACGCTTTAAGATGACTTGGAGGTCATTTGCCACATACAATTGGCGCTAATTTTATTTTATACTTCTTAATATTACCCAAGACCTTAAAAAATGACCTTCTTGTAAGGCAGGATGACCACCAGATTCCTCTCTCTTACGTTAAGGCAACACTGAACCTGTAGCTTGGCGAGTGTGTGCAGAATGTCTCCTCCAAGACCGAGTGTGTGCCTGCCCAGCCCTGATTCCTCTTGCACATGGTTGTGTTTTTACTGGTTTCAGTGATGTTGCTTCTGGCCGAGGTCAGAATGAGGCCCATATTGTGCTAGATGCAAATCAGCAGAGAATATTAAAATTTGTGTTGTGACCATTTACAGATAGTTGCGCGTTCGTTTATTCCTGAATACAAAGAAGGTATGAAAAGGGCACTTGGGATCAAGTCCAAATTGTTGTTTCAGTAGTATATTGCACTTTTATTAGTCTTTTGAGAACACGAGTCGACTTTTACACAGCACACAGGTGCCAGATTCACCTTTTTCATTATGACTGTATGTCATGGTTTAACTCCAGGTGGCAACTAAGCACCATGCAGCTGCTCATGCACTTCTTCCTCCCCCTTGGTAGGATGCAGGAGTCTCTTATGAAGTTCATCACCAATTTTGACTTAAATTGTCCTTTGTACCCATACATAGGTAGTTCAGTAAAACAAATTAAATCAAAGCTTTGATTGTGGCCTTTTTTCTCTTACCTGTTATAAATTAATCATCAGCTTTGGCACTGCTATCTTTATTGGTTCTTGAAGCACATTTTGTATGCCATGAGTACTGCCTTTCTGTTTTTCCCCTCAAGCAAATGTTTCTAATTAACATCTCCTTGTTGTTTGTGCTTTTTTTAGGGAGCAGTGATGTACAAGCTGTGTATCACACTAGTATCTCTCATTTTATTCTTGACTCTTACCAAGAACTTTCCCATGGCATATATTATTGATAATGAATTTCTTGATAAAACACCTTTCTTGTCAAGACTTGGTTACCTGTACGTTGTAACGCAGGCAGCAAAACCAAAGTATTACTTTGCATGGACGTTAGGTAAGTCTAGCTGTATCTCTTACTTGCATAGATAACAATTAAGTTCATAAATGGAGGAGAGGATCTGAAATGTTGTGCAGGGAGGGGGAGTAAGTTATTCCCTAGGCTTGTAGCTCTTGTGGGAGATGCACATGTATTCATATAGTTGGTGGACCCCACTGAGGTGGGGAGATGTCAAAAGTTTTGAAAAATGTCCATAAAATCTCTTCTAGCCGGTCTGACACGCCCTACTCCTGGAACCAAATCTGCTTTTCAGCTTCTTGCCAGTAAAATCAATTCAACAATTCCCTCTTAAAACTTCACACCAAAATAATCTTTACAGAAGTTCTTAAAGGGAGGAAAAAAAGTTTGCCTCCTTTAAGTCTTGAGTTTTATGCTATATTCATAATTTGCTGCTTATATTTGAGGTTGGGAGGTTAAAATTGGTCGCGCTGGCTCCTCTTGCTTTACAAGTAAGTTCCAGTGTAAACAGTGGGATCCAATGTGAAATTGTTGCCTCTGTTTTTTTTTTTTTTCTGGCATTATAGTTAGCCAAAAGCCCGTTATCAGAGAGAGCAACTGAACCGGGGTTTGTGACACGGCTAAGCGGCAGAGGCTGTCCAAATAGCTTATGTGGTGCTCTGGGAAGAGTGTGCATTGCGTACTGGAGGGCACGGTCTCTGTCATTCCCATTGCAAATCCAGGCAGCAGAACAGCAGACACTTTATCCTGTCCCGGTTTAGCTGCCGGTGGCGTGGCCTGGGGAGTTACAAAAGCGCCTGCTGGAACCACCCTGATAAGCACTTTCTGTCCCCGGGAAAGGACAGTCACGCTATTGTGCGAGAGCCACGCTGCTGAATTCCTCCTGATCCGCGCAAAGACGGAAAATTCAGCTTGTTGCCGCGTTAGCGACAGGCGTGGGAACGCGGCTGCAGACGGTCCTCGGAGCTGTTGATGAAACCTGTTTGGGACCGAGTGCTGTGAAGGCCCTGAAGCCAGGCCTGTTGGAGTCACTGGGGCTTGGCCTCAACCTGGGGTGTCCTGAGGACTTTGCGGGGAGGCAGCTGCGGTTTTTCTGCGCCTCGCTCTGCGGCTCAGGAGGTGTGAGGCTGGCAGGGTCTGCTGTATCATCACGTGCCGGAGTTCCTGGTTTCTTGCTCTATAATTATAATTTCTCTATAATTTCTTTGGCAAAGAACCCCCGAGCGGTCCCTGCCACTGTGGAGCAGCGAGGAGGAGCTGTCACCCTGCTCTGGGGGTGACGTTTAGGTGCAGCTTCAGTCTCTGCTCTCAGGAGGGTCCCGTGGGCCTCGTGGCTTTTTGCTGATCTTGTAGCAAGATGCTGGTGGGCCATAAAGTAAATACGATTTCAGGTGGGGTTGGTTTTCTTTTGTGCTGTTATGGTGGGAGTTTTTTTGTGTTTTTAAAAGGGAAAGAACAACTCGGAGACCTTTCTTCAGTAAAAATCTAGCTGGTTCAGTAAAGTGCAAAATGAAATTGAAAATTTCAGGTTATAAAAACTTGCTCATTTATTTATTAACTTACTGTTACTCCTGTTGCTTTTAATTAGATTCTTTCCCATGTGCTTTGGGATTCCTCTGTGAGTTTGTGCTTGACATTCATAGCACTCGGGAAGCAAAATCAGTTTTCGTTCTTGGGAAAGAAGCCCTGACCTTTTTAAAGCATAATTTAACCCGACTTGTGTTTTGTAAATGATCTAGGAAGGAGAAGACTGTCCTGTCCTTCCCCTTTGCTCTTTCTTCCAATAATCCTTGGTGTTGACTACACGTAGTGATCCAGAGGAGGCGAATCCCTCCTGTTTTCTGAGTACAGTGGGAGAGGATTTCTGGCAGGGGCAAGATCCTGAGACCCAGTGATGAGATCCCAGACAAGGTGGAGGAAGGAGGTAGCTGACCCAGGAGAGAGTGAGTGAAGAAGTGTCCCACTGTTACTCAGGCTTCTATTTGCACTTAAAGTAGTTAAGTCTGTAACTGAAGTAACTTGATATTTGATTTGTGGAGGTGGTGAGGTACTTAGGGAGTTGCTGAGCGAAAGGCTGTGTCTGCACAAGTGCGAATGAAATTCTTAATTAACACAGCCGTGGTGGAACTCTTAATAGTAATGGTAAAGGTGTCTTTGAGACATTATGTGTTTTGCTAAATTATGCAAATGCTGTGACATCCAGCTACCTTTTTGAGGAAAATGCAAATTTATTTTATGGCAACTCTTCTACAGCTATACCTCAGATAGATAATAAAGGCAAAATAATGGGAAAAGCAATTTCTATCCGTGGCTGGTTTATTTCTGTTTCATTAGTGTTTTTCTTCTTCCTGAAGGAGTACCTAGCCTTTCCTCTTGAGGAAATAATTCTTGTGTTGCTTTAAAGCAATGCCCCTTTGCCAAGAGGAAGCTTCTCTTTGAAAGGGAGGATGCTGACTGCCACAAAGCTGTTTGATCGTGTGTTTGGTGCCATGTGGACTTGTAAGCAAAAGTGCCTCCTTCTCCTCTAGTCTGACTGGACCCATTTTGCTTTGCCATTGCAGCAGATGCAGTCAACAACGCAGCGGGCTATGGATTCAGTGGAGTTGACGAGAGGGGTGCCTTCCGCTGGGACCTCTTGTCCAATTTAAATATCTGGAATATTGAGGTGAGTTGAAGGAGTTGGCCACATAATTATAGAGAAAAGGACATGATAACGGGGAGAAGCTTTGCTGGCAGGAAAAGAAGTCCGTGCCACCAGGCTGCCCTGCATTAGCGTGGAGAGGCTTTGTGATTTATCTCTTGGGCAGATAAAAAGTGTCTGTTGTGCCGCCCTCATCCATGCTCTGTATTCAGGTTGCATTTCTAAGTAGTTTATAGAGGGCTAATAAATGATTAATCAGATGTTTAATAAATGAGCAGTCAATTACGGTAGATGGTAGGCGAGTTCAACGGGTCAATAAATTGCTTGCAGCTATGATTGTCCACCATCTGTGGTGTATTCCCTTTTCTTTACTTCTGACAGCTTTCTCCTTTTGTAACCTGGTTGAGACAGTGAAAGAGGCCACCACGAGCAGGGGCAGGATCCCAGCATGTGCCCAGGGTGGAGAAGAGCAAAGTTTGGAGAGGTGATGGGTACAAACTGAGCAACCTGAGGGGGGACACAGAGCTTAGCTGGACTGTTGGTCTAGAGCTCCATCCATCAAACCATCCTGTTTCTCAGAACCTCTGGCACACGTTTTTCTTGCTACTGCAGTACGCTTTTGATGTCTGTTAGTCTCTTGTAAGCTATTTATGTTTATCTTATGCAAAAGATGGCCACTGTCATTTGTTTGCCCCAAAGAATATTTTTGTGAATGCCAGTGGGATATGCAAATGTTTACATGACTGAGGCTGCTTTCTGAAGGCTTCTTTTCTTTAGAAATAGAAAGAACTTCCCCCTGTAATTCTGTAGTTATGATTTTAAAAGGAAAAGCAGATGAAAACAAGTTGACTGTTTTATTACTGAATGATCTGTGACTAGGTGAATGTGCTGTAATAACTCTTCTCAAAAATGAAAGAGGCCCTGTAATTCTTCACTGAAAGATGCCAAAGCTGGAGGTGTCATTATACATTCTCTCTTTCTCAACACCCTTGCTCTATCTTTTTTTCTTTATTTTTTTATTGTTTTTGATAAAAACCTTATTTCATCCTCAGCATGTGTCTCTCCTTGGGCGGTACAGAATGCACAGCCCAGAAATGCTCAATGGCAGCAGCAGGCTGGGTACTGCTCTGAGATCTTGAATCAATACCCGACTTTGGTTTTGGGGCAGGAGATGATCTTTACCTTAATGGGCTGAGGCCGCTCCTACTTGAAGGAGGGGAATGAGGGGTGGGCAATGCTCTTTAGTCAAGCCAGGTGAAAGAAACTGGAGCCTCTGCTCCTCCTTACCCACTGAGCTGTGAGGCCCCTCAAAACCTTTTATTTTTTTATATCGCTGGTCACATGGACGTTATTTCCAGGAGCATAAAACAGAATGCTCTTCATTGATCGTTTAGATGTGGTGTTCAGGGGAGATGGTTTAGGGGTGAGCTTTGTAGAGTAGGGTTAATGGTTGGACTCTGTGATCCCAAGGATCTTTTCCAAGCTGAATGATTCTTGACTTCATCACGTGTGTGATGAGAAAAAGATGACAGAGCGTACTACCTTGGGTAACCTCGAACCATCACTTTATGCACCAGCAACGGTTCTGGGAGTTGCATTTTAGGTGTGGTTGTACAGTGCATTTTCAGCAGGTATAGCCACCTGCCTGCGTAAAATTGCTTGAGAATTGGGAACTCGAGTGCTAAACATGGCTGAGAAATGACCTGATCCATAGCAAAGATAAGTAGGTGGCAGGAGTTGAGGGCATTAAAATGTGACGAGGCACGTGGGGCACTTGAAAGCCTTGGCAGCACATGTATTTTGACAGCCTGTGACTACTTTCTCTCTTGGTAATGCAACAGGTGAACTTAAAGGAAGCCAGGAGAGAGTGACAATGTTAGGTGGAAGAAAAATGATATTTTTCTTGGCTTCTCTTGGTGCAGTAATGCAATTAAAACAGGGCAAGTACTGCATTGGGAATTGCTGATCATTTTAACTCTTGAAACACAGAGGACGAAATGCTGGCTTTCAGGATTCTGTGTGGCAGTGTAAAAATATCTGCATATTGATCTTGGGAAACGTTTGCCGTTTAATCCATCTTTTCAGTATGCCCTTGCCTTCAGCTGATACGAGGAAATAATGTGGTATCACCGAATCACATCTCTGTTCGGCGAGGAGGTCCTCGGAGGTTTCTGTCAGGAGGCGAGGAACAAGAGGGGAGCTGGGATGGGGAACCCCCAGCGGTGAAGTCAACTGGGATTAGGGGAACTGGTGCTGGAGAGGGTCCAGCAACCCCCTAAAGCTGGGGTATCTGGTGCTGTGAGCTGCTACAGGTGGCTCTCCCAACACCATGGAGCCCGCTCTGGTTTCTCAGTCTGGGCAGGGGGCTCAGAATTGGCTTCTAAATTTATTCCTAAAATTTATTTTCCATGTTTTTCAGTCTTCCTATTTTCTTCTCTATATAGTAATGCATTACTTCTAGTTTTTAGAATTCATTTTGTTTTAACAGTGCTCTAGAGCAGTCCAGGTCACCTAGTGGGTGGCAAGATGTCTCTTCCAAAAATGAAGCTGTTTATGAGCTGAAGGAAAGGCCAGACATTTAAAACAAGAAAGCTTTTCAGATTTCCTGTGATTTGAAGAATAGGCAAACGTTGTATTTAATTTTACAAAACCAAGTAAGACTTCACAGCAAGTGCCAAGTGTTAGCAGTGAGCCATTGTCCTATTTAACGTCCCTCCCAAAAACCTATTAGTTTAGCGATGGGCTGTGGCACAGTAAGCTGCTAGAATTGACATTTCCCATGTATTTCTAATTGAAAATGGAATTATTATTTCACGTGTTTCAGTGCTAACATCTCCTGTGAACTTCTTTCATAGACTGCAACAAGTTTTAAAATGTACATTGAAAACTGGAACATTCAGACAGCTGCCTGGCTGAAACGGTAAGAGTCGTGAGACTGCGACATGCTTGTGAGACCCCAAACCTGTAGTTGGCTGGGAAAAATGCTGACTGATGAATTTCATAAACATATACAGCCTCTTGTTCCTTCTTTGTTTCCTCTGCCTGTAACAGCTGGGTGGGATGCAAGGGTACTTGGTGCTGTAAAGTTTTATAGCTGCAAATGTAGGATGCCCGCATTTTATATGTGAACAGCAAAGCCATAAATGAGCTGTTCAGATCTTCCGTGATAAAAAGTAATAACATTTTGATGGCGTCTTTTGGGCTGCTGTTTGCCTCTGTCATTCCT
>NW_009702068.1:20596-36936 GCF_000703405.1 Apaloderma vittatum
ACTTTGCTGCGTGAGGTTTCCCATATATCTTGCTGTCGGAGGTGAGCCTCCCTCTGCCACTGGGATCCAGGCCAGTTAGAACTGGAGGGAAGTGGGAACCTTCACAGCCTCAGGGTAGTCTGGTTTGAAGTTACCAGAGGATGCCTGTTGGGGAGTCTCTGGTTAGAATATGGAGAAGAGACTTCTAATAGCATAGAGAATATTGATTTTAACCCATGACTGTTAGGTATATAAATACTAGCGTAAGTCCAGGTTTTCCAGGTTGAGTTGTCTCCTGTTGCTCGTCACACTTTTCGGCATGATTAAAGCTCAATGTGGTATCCGAAGCGCAGGCACAGATTTAGTATGGTGATCGTAACTATTTTACTTACTAAGTACGTGCATCTTAAAAGTAAATGTCTACTATTTTGCACTGTTCAAATGAAGTTCCTGATAAGGAGTCCGTTATCTTGACTCATTTCTTTGGAACACAGCGTTTCAGTTAAATCTCAGATAGCCAGATAGACCACTTGATGTGTTCTTGAGGCGCTATCATTCGCTTGAGTTTTGGGAGTAAAAATCTGGTCTGCTAAGTTTTGCAGGAATCCCCTGCTTTGCAGTAGCTTACAACACTACGTGTTATTCCCAGCATCAGCCAGATGAAAATGCCTTCCTTCCTCAGAAAAGGGCTGGCTCGCATCTCTGCGTCCTACCACTCGATCTGCGATAGGCATTTTGAAGGGCGGTGTGTGATTCCAGGTAGAGGTATGAATGTGAAAGAGAAATCTTGCCTGCCCTTTGTCCAATGATTTATTTAAATGCTGGGAATACTTGTACAGGCACTTTTTGGATACTTGGTGTGTGAAAGCACACTTCCTCTTTCCACCTAACCCTCCTTCTGAATGAAGGGAGAGTGCCTCATACCCTGCTCTGCAACAGGGGTAAGATAAGACCATTAACAAAACGGAGTAAGACCTTAAAAATGGAGAAGGATTTGAAATGCAGTGTCCGTTGTCCAGTTGTGTTCAGCCTGTTCTTGTTTTCTTTTTGCCTTTGCAGCGTTTGCTATGACAGAGCTCCCTGGTACCCTACAGCTTTAACATTTATCCTGTCGGCCCTGTGGCACGGTATCTATCCGGGATATTATTTTACGTTTCTGACTGGAATCCTTATCACACTCGCAGCCAGAGCAGTATGTACCTTCTATTGTTCTCTTCTACGGCCTGTGCTAGATACTATCTGCAGGCACCACCCTGGCACGGCTGAGCAGCTTGTCCCCGCTGGGAGCCCTCTTTCCTGCCTTTGCAGGGTTGGTGTTCACTGAAGCTTTGTTCTGGGTGGATGCTAATTGCAAAGTACCCTCAGCAGTCGTAATTAATTCCACACGTGCCCCTGTGCTGCCCTTGGCTATCAGAGGAAATGTGGCTTGAGTGTTGTCGCAAGCCGGTCTGGGACCAGCTTGGGATTCAAGGTTAAGCTTGAATCTGGGTTTCTGCTGGGTCATGTTGCCTGTATGCCAGCATTTAATCAGCCCTGGGCGTGATCTTTCGCAAGAAGTTGTTATGGGTTGAGCGTTAGCCTAAACTTGAACTCTTTCTCGTGGGTGCAACTGATGCAGTAAACCAGTCTCTGTGTTTATGGGTCTCATCATGGCTAGAGTGACCAAAGGTTTAGTGTCTCACTCTAGTTAAATTTATCACTGCTGGTCTTTCAGGCTGACCTAGGCGGTTGTGCAGGGCTGGGAAGCACCACCGTTGTCTTTCGGAGTTTGACGGTGGATAAATAACCAGCCCAATGTGAGTGGTGAATTAAACTAGTGATCATGTCTCTGGCTAGAACAGGTTGCTGAATGTGTCTTAACAAGCAGTTTGCCTCTCATTTATGAGTGTTTGAGAGATGTGAAGATAAACCAAAATCTTTAGGGAACAGCACAGTCTTACTGTTGTATGTACGCATATAAATAATAAATATAAACACATTTAAAGTAACTTTGTTTCACCATTGATAACCAGTAGTAAGTCAAAGCCAGGAAGATGAAATTATAACAACTCCTCTCCCCAAAAACAGACTGCCAGATAGCCAGCATGAGGATCTGCTCCTGTGATTATGAGGGAGGAAACTGGGGGACACTGCATGCTGCTGGTTGATGGTGGGATTTTGGGTATGCAAGTCAAGGCCCTTCTGCCTTCCTGCTCTCACTGCTTTCTAATTGGTGTATGAACTTTCTGAGAGTAAGCAGAGAGTCCTACATTATAGTGTGTGACTTTGCCCAAGAAATGAATTTATATCGTTTTCTGTTTGCTTTTCCTGCAGATAAGAAACAATTGCAGACGTTACTTCCTCTCCTCAGTGCCTCTCAAGATAGCGTATGACGTTGTCACCTGGCTTGTCACTCAACTGGCCGTCTGCTATACTGTTGCCCCCTTCGTTATGCTGGCTGTTGAGCCCACAATTAAGTTTTACAAGTAAGTTCTCTCTTCTTGATTATTATTCAAGAGTTGTGGAAGCCTCTCCGTGGAAATGTCCAAGAGCACATTGGATGGGACTTTGAACAACCTGCTCTGATGGGAGGTGTCCCTGCCTGTGGCAAGGGACTTGGAACCAAATGATCTTTAAGGTGCCTTCCAACTCAAACCATTCTATGGTTTTATGGTTCTCCAGAATGAAAGCACAGGCTTTTGTTAAATTACCCAGACCACACTGAAAAGCAGTTGACATTTCATCCAATCTGAAAGTTCAGACAGGATGCTTAATAATGTGCGAGGGGTGATTTTTTTTGCACTCCAGTAACTTAGTGAGATAATAACAATGCCAAGGCAGAGCCACTCCACTTGTACTTTTAAGTCTTTCTGTGTCTTTATGTGACTTTTCACATACTCAGTTTCCTTTTCCAAAACACTTTAGTCTCAACTGTTAACAGTGGCCAAGGCTGGAGAGGTTAAGAATAGTTTGTGTTGTCAATAGGAAGGACTTGGTGAGGAAAGCCCAGATTCTCAGTTACTGAATGTGTAGCAGGGGAGATGTGATCGGAGATTAGGGCATAAAGAGGGTGCCTGGCAGAGCATTACTTCTCAAAATGAGTATGCTTTGCTTTTGCTCCCAGAAGTGGGTGCTTCCCTAGCTTCCTTAAAAATAAGAAAACACTGGTGTTGGAGTACATTCAATGTACTCTAATAACAGAATTGAAAAGGGAGGCTGGACTTCATTGCTTTACTTTTCTTTCATTCTGCAGTGAACTGTCAACATAGAATAACAGGTTTTGGTTAAGAAGAAAGAGAATTCCCTCCTCTAACATAAAAGACTTAGAACTGGTAGTTAAGATAGCTGCTGTCAGTAAGTCTGTGGGAAGGGGGTTGAATTTTGAAATTTTCTGTTCCTGTTTCTTAAAACTTTTGATTGCAACACAGAAAACATAGCGTATCAAAATGACTCAATCTTTCTTAGTTTCATTCCTTAATGCGCTTTTTTTTTTCCCCGTAGTGACTTTGAACATAGGTAACATTTTAAACTTAGAGACTCTTAAGCAAAGAAATTGTAGGCCTTTGGACTAGGGCATGAATTTTTTTGGAGCACTGTGCATGTAGTAGTGGCCTTAAGCACCTCACAAGGATATTAAGAACTATGGTAGGAAGCATAAATTAGACCATAGAAAGGTGCACCTCTGTGTTTAAGGGCTGGAACACACTGCTCCCAAGTGTCCTCCCCAAGCTGCCAGAGCATCATGTAATTGCTTAAAGTATTTTTTTTATTTCTGTTCAATCTTATGTCTACCAAATTATTTGAAATAAAAATGTGTGATATTTAATAAGGTATCAAATAAAGACATCTCTGAGGAGTTGCCTTCAGAACCAAAACATCATTACTTGACCTTCCCCAACTAAAAGTTGAGTGTTTTAATTTATTGTAGATGTCAGCGCTTGGAATGACTTTTTTTTTTCCCTTCCTGTCACTTTTTTTTGGTTAAAACTTGCAAAAGTTTTATGTCCTAAGGATGTTTCTTCAGAATGTGGCCTTGCATACTCTAACATTAAAAGCAAGATGCGCTGAAATAAGTCTGGGGCTGAATTATGTGGGTTTGTCTGAGCTGTCAGACTCTGGGTCCTGGAGTTGGTGATGGATTTCTTGCCTCCTTAACATCCACAGCAATATTTCCATTGATCCAGGAGACCCCATATGCATAGGCTGCGTGAAATTCAAGGGTATATTTTTGTGCTTTCTAGGTCAGGTTTGTAGACTCTGCATTTGTCCCTTAGCACTAAATTCTGAGTGGACTTAGGCTGTACAATTTGTGTTATTACCAGCAAAAATATAATATTCTCCTTCTGCTTTTGTTCCCAGGTCTATGTATTTCCACATGCACATTCTCAGCATCCTGGTGTTGCTCGTGTTACCAGTCAGATCTCAAGCCCACTCCATAAGAAAGCCTCAGAATCAGGCTGTGCAGAACTCTGTTAAAAGCAAAGACAAATGATGCCTCCAGAGAAGATCTTTGGGAAGTTGAACTGTCACATCGGAAACAAAGAAGGAAGAAGAAGAATGGGTGGGACGAGGGTCAAAATACAAGACAAGTGGCATTTCTATTGGTTATCTTAAAACTTTACTGGACAGGGCAGAAAAGAGCCTGAAAAACTGTATTTCAAATTACTCCAGTCAGCAGAGATTTTGCAGGCAATGTTTACAGGCTCATGGGGCATTGTGATTAATTTTTTTAAAATAAGTATTTTTATGAAGTGTTTTTATATATTTAAAATTTTTCACACAGGCGTTTCTTGCTCTTTTACAGAAATATATGATTATTATTCAATACTCTTGTGATTAGAGGGACGGGAAGCAGCTATTAAAGAGTGAGACTGGCTGCCTGATAGCCTGGTGCAGTGAGCAGCTGCCTGGGGAAAATTTCCATCTCTGGAAGACGCAGAGAACCTGGTGTGAGTAGAAAACTACAGGCACGGGGTTGCTCAAGGTGCTGGCACTGACTTCTGTCCCAGGAAGGAGAAGTGGGGAGCAGCGTTGTCCCTGGCAATACTCCTCTGCAGCCTGAGCTTGGCAGCATCCTTCAACATGAAACTGCTGGTAATGAGGGCAAGACAAGTGGATGCCTCGTCCCTGGAAGTGTTCAAGGCCAGGCCGGATGAGACTTTGAGCAGCCTGGTCTGGTGGGAGGTGCCCCTGCCTATGGCAGGGGATTTGAACTAGATGATCTTTAAGGTCCTTTCCAACCCAAACCATTCTGTGATTCTATGAAGTCCTGTGGGAGGAGGAGTCTGGGAGCATGGGGAGCTGGCTGAGCCAAAATCTGAAGCCAAATAAAAGCAAAACGAAAAGATGGGGCAGGGGGAACCCAACCTAGAGTAAAAGAAGGGGTGTTGTTATGCCCTGTAGTGTAGATTTTTGCTTCTCTAATGACGCAGCTGGTGCATGTGGCTACTTCAGCCTCCCTTTGCAGTTTGAGAGTGATGCAGCAGTGCTTCAATTTTGGTATCAAAACCAACCGAGGAGCCATGCAGGTTTGGTGTTTTAAAGCACACAGTTATGGAGTTAAGTCTGTGGAAGGTTTGTAATGGATCAGACTATTCTACTCAAAAACATCCTGTCTTATGGAGGGGTTACTTTCTAGCGGGGTAACACTAACATGAAACCTGAACGGTAATTACCGTAGTCAAAATAAATGATTCCCTACAAAATATTGTGATGGGGTACGGTCATCACAAGAGTCAAGTCCTTGTATGATCTTGACATGTAACTGAGCCTGTTGATGCAAGTTTCCCTGTTTGTAAGGTCCTTGTCTTACACGGATGTTTTGAGGCTTAATTTCTAACAGCTGGGTTTGCATTGAAATAACCTGCTGCAAAATGCTGTGTCAAGGTCTTTTTTAAATCTACTTACTCCAATAAAACAGGCTGGTATGACACATCAGAGCCAACTAAAACTTTTTTTTTTTAAATGATCATGTTCCAGGAATGGTTTTATCAGGGTTTTGTAGAAGTGATCCCCTTGTTAAGGTATTGCTGTTGGTTTATGGTCCTTTATCTGATGTGTGATTCAGCAAAGAATCTGCTGTTTACTGCCTTCTGGTTTATGTGTCAGATCAAAGTTTTACAGAATCCTAATGTTTTCGGAAGAAAAAAGTCGGTGAAACCAAAACAAGTTCCAAAAAAAGATGGATTTTTTTTTTTTTAATTAGGTGAGAAGTTGTTGTCCCGTGACCACCTCTGCGATTTAGAGCATGGTTTGTGGAAGAGTTTACTGACAATTTATTTTGAAATCGAGATGGGATTGATCTGAATAATAAAAACAAAATTTGCTTCATGTCACTACCTGGCATTATTAATCACAAATGTCTAATGTGAACTGTGCACAAGATGACCTAGTCTGCAGCCCTTCCCAAGCTGTACATTCAAGAGGCTAGATATTGTCAGTGGGGTTTCCTTTCTATTTTTTCACAGAAGGGGAGCTTGCTTAACTCTAGAGCCACCGACTTCTGTCGTGGTTTCGGCTTCTGCAATACGATGGCTTAGTCAGGGCTAGTGAGCAAACCCCTGCTCTCCTGTCACGTTGTCTTCACAGCCTGGACCTCTCTCTGGAAACAGGAGCCCTGGGCTTCAACGGGAACCGGTCATATGGATTTAAGGTGGCGTGTTGCGTGAATTAAAATGGAAATTTTTGAAATATTGCATCGGCAGGGAAACTTGCTGGTTGAATTAAAGCCGGGGGGGGTAGAATGGAAGTCACCTAAAATCTTGGCTATGCTGCATTGCTGTAGCTTACCCAGCCACACGTGGCAGTCGTGCAGAGCTAACACAGCGTGGATTTAAATCGTTGCCAAATACTAATTTGAAAGAAATGCTTTGGTTAGCTTTAGTGTACTGCCTTTCTCAGTCCATTGTACTAAGCCCTCCTCTCCTTTTTCTCAAGGGGAGAAAACTTGGTTTTATAGAAAGACTACAAACAGCCACTGCTATTTAGAGGAGACTCGTGCTAGTAGCGTGCAGCTGCTTTGCACAGGAGTGTGGAACTCGTAAGAGCCAAAGTAGAAATTCAGGTTATAAAAGCATGTTGTGGGGAACTTTGGTACTGGCCTTGCATTACTTGGTCTCTACTTGGAATGTTGTAATTTGAGAGTGATTAACACACATGATTGTGATCCAACATGTTAGTTTCTAATCCCTCTCTAGGTTCCTTATGTTGCAGAAGGGACAATGAAGAGCTGAAGCTTCTAGAGAGATTCTGATGACAAAACCAGTCTGATTTATAAGAGAAAAGATGGTTTATAAGGTGATTTATAAGAGAAAAGAAGGAGACTGTCAGACAGAAATGAAAAAGGTAGTATACTGTACTGGGCTGACGAAGGTTGTATTTTAAATATAGGAAAACCAAAAAAAATGCCACCACCATCACCCCCTTGGATAGAAGGCAAACTCTAGCTGCAGTTTTCCAACACGTTTGGCCATATTAAAGCTAAACTAGAAATTGGGAACTACTTACAAGAGAGAACTGAATTAAGAGTAAAACTTCTTTTCAGCTGGGTCTGGTATTTAAAGAAGCAATAGCTCAGCAGTTCCCTCAGAGGACTGGCAGCACAAAGTACATTTTTTTTTTTTTTTTGCAGTCCTATAAGCTGTCCTTCTCCTTGAGGACATTCCTGTGTGTCCCCTTGGAGCATACCAAGCAATGGAGGCAGCACGGAGGTGGACTAAAAGGTGGGCAGATAGTTTTCCTCGCTTTTTGGCCACTCTGTTCTGCGTGCAGACATTGCACATAGCTAAGATGTTTGCATCATGTAGAATGAGGTAGGTGGGTAAGCAGGCCATAGATTTTTAATGATAAGTGTTTGCATAAACCTGCACGTGCTTCTCTGTACATGTAAAAGCAGGCTCAGATCTTAGAAATACAGGTTGAAATTCTAACACCCAAGGAAGTCTAAAATTCAGTGTCTCTGATATTTAAAGCTTTTATCTCCTTGTCCCTGAACTGTGGACTTTAGAAGAGTATTCTACAGATTGCAGTAATAAAGGGACTAAATGGAAACTTTTCCTTTAACGTTGAAAAGCGTGTTACAAGGAATTCCTGTAGTCCACGTGTTGCGGGCAGAGGACGACTGCGTCTCTCCTCACCCTTGCCCAAGACAAAGTGACGTGCATGGTTGCATATTGTAATCATCAAATGTCCTTCGAGGTACCCTTCCCTTTCCTTATGTCACTGAGCTGATGTAGTTCAGCTCTCAGGGGCTGGAGGTGTTTCCACTGCTGTACGACGTGGGAAGCCCTGCCTGCTGTCTCACCAGGAGCGGCGAACATGCAGCGTGTGCTTTCAAAATGTGTTCTTTTCTGCGCGGCACCGGCCTGCTGCTGCCTTTCTTCTTTGGCGTGACAGTAATAATAGGCACAAAGCATTCAGCTGTGTGGCGAGCGCTGATGTGACAACGGAGGTGGCATTTGTTGGGGTTGCGTTTACGAGCAGTGCCCTCTGCGGGCGGCTGCACCTCGGCGAACACTCGAAGATCAAGGACGTCGCTGCCGAGGTGGGAAATGCGATGGGAGCTGCAGGTGCATTTTGCCCTCATGCAATAATAAACAGATTTTGCATTGGGGCAGGAGAGCAAGACAAATTAAAGATGTAGATATATCGGGAGGGGAAAAAAAGTATTATTGGAGGAGGAAATGCTGCCTCGTTGGTAGAAAATGTGGAAATTATATGCCTTAAGAACTTAGGATATGCCTTTTGTTCACCTGACAAATGTGTATAGAAGGGAGTCACACTTGAGACTTGATATATTGTCTCTCCATGGAGCAGTTCTGAAAGTGAAGAATCCAGGCTTGGCTGGAGGCCACAGCAGCGTGGTTGCTTGCCCACCTGGGCGAGGGGCCTGTGAGATTCTGGCACAAAAGGTGGTCAGCAGATCCAGAAGCCTGCCATCCTCACTGTCAGTTTTCCCCATCCTTTTGTCAGATGCTGTACAGGGAAATCTGGTGCCCAGCTGTGCTGGGAAGGGAGTTGGAAGCCAAACTAGTCATGGTGGGACAGGGCAAAGAGAAATGCTGCCAGGACTCAGACATGCTAAACAACATTTGCTTTATCCAGGGATGGAAACTGGTACCCTTCTTCCTCAGAAACATCTTCAGGGGGTGATGTTGTTGCTGCTTTGAGACACATGGATTTCTCTTTGTTTGTATTTATTCTTACCTCTATGGTTTCTCTATTAGTGCACTTTCTTTTTTTTTTCATTTGCGTTTGAGAAAGATGTTGTGTGGCTATTTTATATGTGATCAGGGAAATGCCCAACTAAAGGCACCCTGAAAAGATGCGGTGAGTGATGTGAGTGTAGAAATAATGTGAACACATCCTAAGTCAGTTAATTGATTTACCTGTCTGTATCTCTGATGTGAGGTGTTTTGCATGAGTACTCTTAAATGACCGCATCCAGTGTGCAGCAGGTGGTGCACATTTCCCCTGGAAGGAAGCAACTTGGACAAAAAAAAATAAAAAATTCTGACACCCACAGGCCTCCCCTGGCTGATCTAGTCCATGGTTCCTCCAGGGCAGCCAAGTGAGGGGCGGTTACCTGGGACGCTTTGGGCTAACTTGGGGTGCGGAGTGCTCCCTGCTTGTCTCACCTTGTGAACATGGTGTGCATATGTGAGAGACAGAGAGGACTGGGAATGACCTTTTTAGCAGGGGCTGTTGTGGTAGGACAACGGGTAATGTTTTTAAACTAAGAGAGGTTAGATTTAGGCTGGATGTTGGAAGGAAATTCTTTTCTGTGAGGATGGTGAGGCAGTGGCACAGGTTGCCCAGAGAAGCTGTGGATGCTTCCTCCCTGCAAGTGTCCAAGGCCAGGTCAGACAGGGCTTGGAGCAACCTGGTCTGGTGGGAGGTGTCTCTGCCCAGGGCAGGGGGTTGGAATGAGATGATCTTTAAGGTCCCTTCGAGCCCAAACTATTCTATGATTCTGTGACTGCTTGTGACTTGCATGTGTGAGAGAGAGACCACTTGTAACTTCGGCCCTCAATGTGCAAATCTGGGTGCAGGCCCCCTTGGGTACATGAAACAGGAGACAATCTTTGCACAAATCATGAGCAGAAAGGTGGATGGCTTCAGACAGTAGAGATAATTGTGTAGGTGGGGATTGGAGGTGCAGAGAAATCGTGACAAGGGATCATGAGCAGGCAGCTTGTGCTACGAGAAGGAGCAAAAGGCGGCTTTCCAAAGTGAGAGACGTTCTTAGAATGTCATCAAGAATCTTTAGTGTCTTTATAGTCGCCTTTTGATCCCGGTGCCTTTGAAGCCCACGCATTCGAGTTGTTCCCATCGAGGAAGACCAGAAAGGCTTTTGGAAATCACGGCTGTCAGTAAGAGCGTTTCCACCCTGTGCCCAGTGCCCTGGTGTGTTTCGCAGAGGATGGAAAGCTGCGATGGGCATGGGAGCTCTCCTGTCTCCTCCCTCCCTGCCCAGCGTTTTGGCCGGCAGGAGGGAGAGAGGCAGAAACTGCCGAGAGAATAGGAAGCGGAATTATCGGTGGCTTTCAGAGAGCTGGCTGCTGCAGAGTGGTGCTGTCTGCAGGCAGCCGCGTCCTATTGGCCTCCCTCAATTAGACTTCTTGACTGATGGCCCGTTTAATGAGCCTGTGTGCAGAGGGTCATTCAATGTGGCAATTATACCTATAAATCTATTGGCGGCAGGGCTCAAATAACCTTTTGCGTACAGTTCTTCATAAAATGACTGTCTGATTAATTAATGTTAATTTATCCACTGTATGGAACCAGATGCGGTCTGGATGGCATCCTCTGTTCTGATGTGCAGGTGCTGTGTGAACTGGGAGGATTTGGGGATGGGAATGGCTCTGATGTTGTTTAAAGCCTCTCTTTTAGATATTTCCCCCTCCCCTCCCTCCTTTCTTCATATCTCTCTCTCTGGTCCCAGTTGATTAACATTCCAGGGCAGCATCATATAACAGGGGGCAAAATTCAATTAATTGAATATGAAATATTTATAACCCTGCTCTATGTGTCTATCAGAGAAGGGTCCTTAATAGATCTTCTCATTAGCATGGACTGGTGACTCACTTTTCTGCTTTCACAGTCATTTGGAATTAAAATCCAATTAATCTAATGTCCCTGTGAATATTATTAAACTATTTGAAAAACTGCATAGAAGAGATATGAGGCAGGGGGTGAGGGGCTAAGAGAAGAAGAGGGAATATGTCTTGAGCTCATGAAGATTCATTTCTTCTCTGTTAAACACATAGTCTGGAAAGACTAATTCCCTGTTTTCTGGAAAGCAGTTAGCTAATTCTTAGTATCAAAAGCCCGAGAATGGAAAAATAACTTATGGTTCTGCTTGTAGAAAGTGTTATCTTTGAGTGGGTAGAGAAGTGTCCTTACCTCCTCTCACCTTTCAGGTTGCTCCTACTTCTTGGGTGCTAAAGTTAGCCTGTAGCCTTGGACAGATTCACACAAGGTGTTTAGGTGTAGTGAGATGATTTTGGGGGTTGTTCCCAGATCCTCAGCAATGTTCAGCTGTCCTCAGGGCTGGCTCTGTGGCCGGAGACCCCAGCTTGCCCTTCCTGGGGAGGGCATCATGCCCCTCCTGAACCTTGCAGGGCATTTCCCTTCCTCTGGGGAGAGGTGGGGTGAGACTGAACCCTCCCAGAGCAAAAACAGTCAGGGCAGGTAGATCCCCAGGCTGGGAAGCACTCCTGCACTGCCTGGTAGCCTGGAGGGGACTCTTTAATTGTTAAATCTCTCTGTCTTTTTGGTGGGTAGGGTACTGAGCTGAAACTCATCAAGGAAGGATCTTAACTATGTGAACTTCTGAGGAGGAGGCAAGTTTCTAAACTGATTATTCCCCTAACAGGAATGAATTGAGGACGGAATCCTCTAATGACTCAAAGGAATTCAGAAGCTACTGCAAGAGTGTGTAAGTCAGGAGATAAATACTTCTGAGCTGGAAGAATAGTCTGTGTATCCAGCTACAAAATGTTCTTCTTCTGTTTTAAAAACAGTAAATTAAAAGATCTGTCCACAAAGCTCTTTCTAGTTTTGTTTGCTTGAGGTGGAAGTAGCCTATTCCTTTGAACCCTGCCCTCTTCTTTTTATTTTCCCCCCCCTCTGTTAGAAGCTTAGTCCACTCATTAACACAGAACATAAACACGTGTTAAGATACAACTACTATACGTCACAATGAAGCCTTCCTGAAGCCTTATAAGGCCAGATTTTAGAGAGACTGACCATACCTGCCTTGTCAAAGAGGTACAACCGATGAGAGATGCTTAGCTGCAGACCAGAAGCAAAAAATACCTTTGTCTATTGAGCAGAAGGCAGGCCGTGTCCTCCTTTATTTTGTCACACTCATGTCAACTGGTTCCGATTTATTTATTTATTTGGTGTGGTAAAACTGCAGCCTGCGCCTGGGTAGTGTAAGTAAACCCCAAACCCCAGTTGATCTGGGCTTGATGCAGCAAAGAAATCACAGATGAAGGTATGTATTTTTTTCCTGAGGGAAATCTGGGCTTAACGTGCCCCTTTTTCCATTATTGTAACCCTAAAAGTCATCTAGATTTTTTTTTTTTAAAGCTCTTTAATTTATTAGTGATAAAAAAAATCTCATCAGCGGTTTGGTTTGGTGCTCATCTGCATCAAGGAGACCTGGCAGAAGCATATTCCCATTCGCAGTAAATCTGCGTGAGAAGGCTCCTAATTCAGATGACTGCTTTTCAGTGAGCAGAAAGCAAGAATTGAAATCTTAAGCTTCTGTACTCTGGAGAAATCACAGTAACTGAAAGGCAGTGGCACCTCAGAGGACAAACCCAGAATGCCCCGAGGATGCAGGGTTGGTTTCCTGAAAGCAAAAAGCTGCTTGGTAACATTTCGTACCTCTTTTGTCTCTCTGTCTGTCAATCTATATTTATTTTTTTATTGCTGCTGACCTGCTAGGATGGATAGAGGGAGGTGGCTGAATCTGAACTCCAGGCTTAATTATGTAAGTCTCTAGTTGGGTTTTTGATATTGGAAGAGATTGATGGTGGCAAAACTCTTGGACTCCAATCAAATTAAGAGAAGTAGCAAGTTTTTAGTTTCTCTAACTCTGTGCTTTTTCTGCAGCTGGTCATTGGATGTTGTCCCTGTTTTTTTCTTATTCCTTCTTCCATCCTAGCCAGAGATAAACATGACAGCTCGTCTCAGTGGCTTCCCTCTCCCTTTGTCTGTTCTTTATGGTCTAGGTCCTCGCTGAGGCTCCAAGCCCCAGCAGTCGGGGACAAATAGTCTTGATTGCCCCTTTCCCTGAGATCTTTGCAGCAGGAAAATAGAGAGAAAGGCAACATAGTGTGTGCTTGTTCTGTGCCGCAGAGATTGCACTCCCCCTTTGCGCTGGTATAGGACGACTGCTGCTGCTGAAGGGCAGTGGAAAATCAAATCTCTGTGGTTTTTTTTTTTTTTCCCAATCTTCTGTAGTCCCCTGCACACTTCAGGCAGTGTGTGAATCATTATAATTTCTTCCACATTGCCACTTTGTCTGTGAGCTTCCTTTGAGCAGTGTTTTCTGGTTTGTGCTCACTTCCAGCAGGCTCCAGCTTTTCTGGAAGCGGCTGCCTGAGCTCTTTCCCAGGGTGAGAGTATGCCAGCCAGTGCTTCAATCCACTTTTGTTTCCATTATGCCAGCTTCCTGCGAAGTTTTCAAATTAATTTTTAATGCCTCCCTCAATCTTAAGGCCTATAAAAAGACCCTGGTTCTTCCTACCTTGGTGAACTGGGACCTGTTCAGGAATCCGGAGGATGCTTTTGCCTTGGTGCCGAGGGTAACCGTTTCCCTTGCCTACATTCAGCAGGTTCCTGGCACTACCAGTCCGAAAACATCCGGACCCTTCCCCAGCAACCCCCCCTCGCCCGGGTCAGAGGATGGAGTGACATCTAGGATGTCACACCCCTGCCCCACGCACTGCTGGATTGGGCAATCCCAGCAGGACAGTCGTGAGCCTCGTGTCCGCTTCTCCATGCTCGGCTGGCTTGTTGGAGCTGGAGCTGTTCCGCAAAGGCCCAGCTGAAGCTGGAGGGGGTGGCAATGATGAGGTTGAAGTGACAAATAATGTGTTTTTCCTACACGTGGTGTTCCCTTGTACCCGTGAAAGCTGTCCCTGTTGCATGCCGAGTCAAGAGTCTATTGCCTGTGAGTGCTTGTGGGCCCGTGGACAACTGCTGAGATCTCTGTAAGGAAAAGGCAGCCCTGATCTTAGCGTCATAGAATCATTTAGGTTGGAAAAAACCTTTAAGATTGTCGAGTGTAACCATTAACGTAGCAATGCCATGTCCATCACTAGACAAATGTCCCTAGGTGCTACCTCTACACAGGGACACCAGAGGAGAGCCTCCTGCCCTTTCTCTACTTCCAAGTACCTTTCACCATTCAGGTGTTTTAAATAACAGAAGGGGAAGAAGCTTCTAAAAATTTCCTATTCACAACAGAGAAACAGCTGCCAGTTTTCCTGTAGGTAAAACCTTGGGGTCTCGCCTCAGACATGTGGGTGTGGTGAGACACTGGCACAGGTTGCCAAGAGAAGCTGTGGATGCCCCATCCCTCGAAGGCCAGACTGGATGGTTCTTGGAGCAACCTGGTCTGGTGGGAGGTGTCCCTGCCCATGGCAGGGGGGTTGGAACGAGATGATCTTTAAGGTCCCTTCCAACCCAAACCACTCTGTGATTTCCTGGTGCTTCAAGAGGCTTTCCCCTGTCAGATGGTGGAAGGAGCTTCTCTGCCAGTGCCAACCTGCCCACCTCATACTCCACAGCCTCAGGTAGGGTGAGGACTTCATGTGGCTGAGAGACAGCCTAGTTATTATTGTTTTTTTTCTTCCCGGCATCGGGCTGTGAATGAAAATACCTTTTCAGCCCTCATATTGTTACCCATATGGATGGCACCTTTAGTGTGCAGTGTTCGTTGCTATAATAGCTACACCTGCGTAGAGCACATGCTCTGGTTCTGCAGCAGCTGTGGGCTGTGATTGCAAAGCATTATTTTCTGTTTCTCCCCAAGAGCTTTTTTTTCTTCTTGTCGTTGTTGCCGTGAAGGTCTCTTTAGAATGACTGGCAGACCTGTCTGCAAGGAGTCCCTCCTCCTCTAACACCAATTTCTTCAAAGAGCACCTGTGTGAGCACACTGGAACATCTCACGTGCATGTCCGGCATCTTCCGGGGAGTCAAATCTCTTGCTGAGCGGTTGGCCAGGGGGGCCTGGTTGCACCCCTTCCCACCACTGCTCTGGGGAGCGGGCTTTTTTGGAGACTCCGAGGCGATTAATTAATTTGTTCCTTGAATGTTGTGCCCCTGGGTGCCCATGTTACTATGAATCAATTTAGTACTTTCAGGTCTGAATTAATGCAACTGCCGACGGAGCATGCATAGGAGGAAGGAGGGGGATGGAGTGGTGGGAGCAAGGAGTATCCAGAGCACAGATATCAGCTCTTAAAAATGAAAAGTACAGAGGATGGAACACTCAAACCCCAAAATTTATTTCTTCTCTCAGCTATCACGCTAGGTTCAGTTTGCTGAAAGGCAACGGGCTAGTCCGTGTTTCAGGTTGTGCCTTGTAAATCAAGGCTGTAGCAAGGAATTTGAACTGTATATTGATGCTGGCTGTTCTCTTACCTCCTGCTGTAATGAATTCATGTCTGCTGACAACAGACACAATTATTATGGAAATTACACACACATGCACAAACACTCAGAGGAAAACTGGGTGGTTTTTTCCTTGCTTTACCACTCCTGGTCCAAGCCTCCAGCACCTGACCTGGTAGCAGGATTTTGTTCAGCTTCTCAGACAGCTGCTCGAGGACATCACCCGTGGTCCATCTTGAGTGACTGGGTGTACAGCCGGGGGTGCCACCACCTCCCAGCCAGGGGCCCTAAGGCAGAAGCATGAAAACTATGTGTTCAGCTTGGGTTGGTGTGGGAAATAACCAGACATTCACTGGTTGCTCCAAGGAAGGTTGCTCTAATTAGATAAAATAAATAAAACCAAATGTCACTAAGGGGTCAAGCTCAAAGTGTGATACTGTGGTGAAGGGAATTGTAGAATTATAGAATTACTCAGTGGATAAAGAACTAGCTGGATGATTGCTCTCAAAGAGTTGTCGTCAATGGCTCGATGTCCACATGGAAACCAGTGACAAGTGGAGTTCCTCAGGGGTCTGTTCTGGGTCCAGTGCTGTTCAACATCTTTGTCAGTGACATGGATGATGGCACTGAGACCCCCCACCTCGAATACTGTGTCCAGTTCTGCTGCCCCCACCACCAGAGGGACGTGGATCTGTTGGAGCGTGTTCACAGGAGGCCACAAACACGATCCAGGGACTGGAGCACCTCTGCTA
>NW_009702068.1:37248-94238 GCF_000703405.1 Apaloderma vittatum
GCGCCTCCCCTGCCTGTGACAGGGAGGTTGAACTAGATGATCTCTAAGGTCCCTTTCAGCCTAGGCCAGTCTATGATTCTATGATACTTAGGTTGGAAAAGACCTTTAATGTCAACGGGTCCAGCGCTGCCAGGTCCACCACCGAGCCATGTCACTAAGTGCCACCTCTGTTTTTCTTCTAAATCCCTTCAAGGATGGGGACTTCACCACTGCCCTGGGCAACCTGTTCCAGTGCTTAACAACCCATTTGAGGAAGAACGTTTTCCTAGTATCCAATCTAACCCTCCCTTGGTGCAACTGAGCCTCTTTCCTCTTGTCCCATCACTTGTTACTTGAGAGAAGAGACCGACCCCACCTGGCTGCACCCTCCTGCCGGGGAGTTGCAGAGAGCGAGAAGGTCTCCCCTCAGCCTGCTTTTCTCCAGGCTGAACAGCCCCAGCTCCCTCAGCTGCTCCTCATCACGCTTGTTCTCCAGATCGTTCCCCAGTTCTGGACAGAACCTCGATGTCTTTGTTGTCGTGAGGACCCCCAAACCGAACATGGGGTTCGAGGTGCAGCCTCACCAGTGCCGTGTACGGGGGGGCAATCCTTTCCCTGGGCTTGCTGGCCACTCTAGTGCTCATCCGAGCCAGGATGCTCTTGGCCACCCGGTCCTTTCCGTCCAGGCCCACTTGGTGGCAGTGTTCCCTCAAGAATTCCAGAATTTGCGCTAAAACTCCAAACTGTGGCCGCAAAACCGAATAAGCAGGAGGGCAGGGCCCAGGGACCCTCTTCCCTTACTTGCTCACCCTTTTTTTTTCTTTTCCACAGGCAAGCGACCAAGTATTTGCCTTTCCTTTTTCCCTGTGTATAAAATAAACCACGAAGATTTTCTTTTTTTTGAGCCTAAAGGTAAAAAAAGGTTGACTTTCAGCCAGCTCACCTGTAGGTTAGGTACGAGAAGGTAGGTATATATTTTTGCATGGCCACCTGCTAACAGTTAGTTTTATATTTTGTATCAGTGATGGCTAAACTCCTGCAGCTTGCACACACCTGCCTTTACTTCTCCTTAATCTGAGGCAAGTGCATTTGTTTCTCTTCCATCCGCAAAGATGTACAGCTTTTTGTGAAGCCTCAGGCTGTGTTTTCTTTTTTAATTCCTTTCGCATAAATGTTAGAGTTGGGGTTTTTTTTTTCATATTTCATTTCCGTGGCATTATGGGCTCTTTTGTGCTTGCTTTTTTTGTTAGTGCCCCAAAGATTAGGGCAAAGGCAGGAGTACAATGAAGGCGTTTCAGTGAGTCAGGAAAAAAAAAGCTTCACAAGAAAAATTGTCCAGGTAATGATACGTGTGAGCGCTGTTTACAAACCCTCCTCCAATGCCACAGCTTCATGGCAGTCGCTGTACCAGGACTTAGAAAACGTTAGTGTATTTAAGGGGTTTTGAGGTGTTTTTCTGGGGTGTTTTATATGGAATTCAGACTTTTTTGTGGGGCTGCATGCGTACATGAAGGCAAATGAGGTACTGAAGGGGTTGACATGGAGTGAAGGACGTTTCGTGATGTTACAAGCCTTTCAGGGCTGCCTGGATGTCTGACCAAAAAATACTAGTAAGGAGCATTTGCAAACGTTGCCTTTTCTCTCGGGTCCTGTGAAAGTGGCACCCAAATTCCACTCTGGAAATCATCCTGAAGGGGCCAAACATCAGCAGGGGACATGGCTGAGGGTTCATGTCCAGCTAACCTCCATCTAGCGCATCTTTGTCCTCCCCATGAGTTTTGGGCATGCAAGATTTTGATGCGGTGCATCCCTTGGGGTGCTCGGACATGATTTTGAGCCAACCGGTGCGGGTGTTAGTTAACATTTCCTGTCTCAAACAGGTATAAATCATTGTATAAGCCGACAGGATAGTGCTAAGGAATCTTCCTTGCGGCGGGGAACAACTTCTTCAGGATTTCACGAACTGTACTGAGTCTTTGACCTGTCTCCTATTGCTGCTGACCTTTTCCTGTGTGCTGATTAATTCGGTGAGGAGAGCCACCTGCAGAGAATTCAGTTTCCTTTGAAAATGTTTATTTTTTTATACTTTTTAAAAAAATATATATATATTTCCCAATTAAGAAGTTGATTGCAACGGAGAGAGAAGCATGATGCACAAGCTGGCTTTACTGGTGGATTTGTGCGAGTGCAGTTTTTCCCGTGCCTTTATTTGAGAGAGAAAATCCAAAAGGATGGATGAGGAGTACAGAATTCAGTCGTGATACAGCAGTTTTCACCTCCACATTGCTGGTAAAACCAGCTGCAGGGGTAGCTGTTACTGCCTGTCACTTGAGAGATGGTTTGATAGTTTCAAGCCGTGTTTCGACGGGATGGGTTTTCTATTTAACAAGTGAAACGCGCTTTGGCTGATCGTTAGAGAGGCCGACGATTGAATAGATGATGGAAACGGAATTTCTTTCTCATCCAGCTCTTGTCAACACGGCGTGAAAAATAGAGCAGGCCTCGAATCATCAGCAAAACAGCCTCGTCGAATTCTGAGCTTTCAAAGTCATTTTCATTGTGCGGGGACCAGAATGTACTTTTTTTTTAATTTCTTGTGAAACAGGCCACAGCGTCCTTTAATGAAATTTATTAGCAGAGTAACTCTTAAGATATTTAACTTACTGTAAGTAGATTTTTAAATTTTTTTTTTGGAGAGCAAAACCACTCAGTAGTGACCTTGGAGCCAATTTTGTTAAAAATGATGGCAAATTTTTGCAAAAAAGAGGAAAAGCCTGAAAAGTGGAGGGTTTTTTTCCAGCTGAAATATATTTAATGCAAAAAGTCTCTATTGTTCCTGGGTAAAAAAGTGTGTCCCAGCCATTACTGAATGATCATTCAAAGCCAAGTTTGGGTTTTCTAAGCTTCTTTTCTTTGTTGTTGGTTTGCGGGGTATTTTCGCATGTAGTAATTAGTAGCAACACTGGAAATCAGATCTCTAGCTGACGTTCATTTGAACTCCCTGCAGTTGCCTGTCTTTGAACATTTTTCCAGATTTTGAAGTGCTTACACCTTTTTTTTTTAGTTTTTTCTTTTCTTTTTTTTTTCTGAGCTGCAGCCTCACCAGCAGACCCAAGCAGGGATTAGATCCTGTTGTGAGCACGGTTGCACAAGCCCATAGCGAGAGCCAGTTGCTGCCCCAAAAGAGTTTTATAATCAGTGTAACGAAGGCAGATGACATTTGGGAGTGAAAGCAGGCAAATGGAGAGCGAGGAACTTGTCCAAGGTCAAGGGTGGGCTGAAATCCAGACTTCCAGTATCCTTATTGGGGGCCTGACTCAGGACTGGCTCAGGCTTTCCCACCCTGAGCTCTTCTCCAGCGTTTTGCAGCTGGGTGTACCTTCCCTCTGGTTTTCCCTCCCGTTTCGAGTCACCTTTTGAGGACCCAACTCCTTTGTGGTCAGACCTGAGAGGATTTGGCCGAGAGGAGAGGTCGGACGTCAGAGGAGGTGGCTCCAAGCCCTATCACCAGCAGTTGGTGGAGCCAGATGCTTCAGGGGGATAGAGAAGAAACCCACAGCAGGCAGTTACGAAATGGCTTACCCCTGGGAAATTTTCCTTTGAACGGCTGTCAGTGAAAGGATGACTTGTGGCCTCAAGCACTCTTTTTTTAAAAAAAAATTTATTTTAATTTAAAATGTTTACTGTTTAAATTCTAGATGTTCTTGTTACTCAGACTTGTTGATGCTTGGTCTGCCTAATTTAAGTTAAAACAGCTCTTCAGGGCAGAGTTCTGGTCTTATGTTCATAAATTACCACGTCCCCCCGCCACTAAATTCATGCAACTTGCAATAAATAAAAAAAGTGCTGGATCTTTCTGGTTTTAACCAGCCATTGCCAATCCTCCCATGTCACTTTGGTGTTGGTTAGGCATAGTGCTTGAGTCAAAATCATCTTTCTTCTCAGATTTGAAACAAAAGAAAATTGCATTCAGACAGAACCAAACCCTATTCAAAGAGGTGAAGTCCATCTTTGGGATGTCCGTATCTTTGTTTCTGCAGCCTTTTTGGTTTGGGCACTTGAGGCATCAAACATTCCTCTGTGGTATCAGGAATCAGACCTTCAGCTGGGATAAGTCAAGCTGCTTCCCCGACAGCAGGGGGGCCTTTGGGACACAGCACCTTGGGGGCTTCTCCAGGGGCACCTCCCAGGCCCAGGCTCATTCTGGGGATGGCTTGTGAATCTGTGAGAGCTCCGAGGAGGTCACAGCCATCCTCCTGCCCACCTCCAGCATGGGGCAACTCAGCTCCTCCCCAGACTTGGTGAAGGAGATGTAGGTCATACAGAATCTTTCCCAAGCTGCAGTTTCAGATGACTTTGATACCACCCATCTTGGAACTTGCAGGACTTTTCCCTAAAGTCTCCTAACTGCTCCAGAAAGCGCTGGTAAACCTGATTTGTGAAAGCACTTACAGCAAATTTCTTGTGAAACGTGCTCAGTAAGGCTTAGAGTGTACTTAATGTCAAGAAGGGTTTGGCACCTTTGTCATAACCCCTTCAGGTCAGATGCCTCCACCACAATATTGTGCATGGCCGTTTCTCAGAGCAGGGCAAAGAAAAAGGTTTTTCTGGGCAAGATTAGTTTGCTTGACGCGGTAGCTTAAGTTGGATTTCGCTACGTTTGTCTGCATGTCATTAACCTAGCTGTGGAGCAATTGAGGAAACCACGTTACAACTACACAAATGTTGTGAATTTAAAAAAAAAAAAAAAAAGACACCACCCAAATCCAACAACTTCTCCTCCAGTCCGGCCTTACTGCGAACAAAACAGAGATAAACAAAACCTCATGTGAACTCTGGCCTAAGCCTTGTCCCCGGGTCTGCCTGAGATTGAAGGTGAGTCACTTGCTGTGGCGTGATGGTGACATCTGGATTGGGTTTCTAGCCTGCAAAAAGCATCATGCTGTGGTCCTGCGTGCTGAGTGAGGTTGAAACACTGACTTTTTGGGTTTGGGTTAATTAACAAATGGATTGCTAGAGCTGCTATCCGCCTTCCTTCACCTCCTTCCCTCTCCTACGGACCCACAGACCGAACTAGGAGAGGTCAAGCAGAGGACCTCCTACCCCAACACGTGCTGGCCTGCAGGCTCAGAGAGAAGCCAGCACACTGCCTGCCTGCGTGGGAGCAGTGCTGAGATGCAAGCCTTCACCACAGATGGCTGAAACGGAATTTTCAGTTCACTGGGTGTGTTATTTCTACCCTGTTTGAACCAGAAATATGTTTGTTTAAATATTTTCTCTGAAATTTCATTTTTTGGAAATCTGCCTCGTAGCATTTCAGAACTAGTTCACTTGGTGATTTGTTTAATCTGGGAGCTAAATATTACAATTTTGTGGTGTTCCTTGATGTTGGTTATTAGAACTATCCTGATGTAATTGGTAAGTAATACAAATAGTACAAAACCCCAAACAAACCACCTAAAACCATTTTGATATTAGATTCTCGAATTTCATTTCAAAACTCCAACATCTGACCTCAAAATGCCAACATGTTCTGGGATGAAAACGCCTAACATTTGTATTTCGTTTTGGTATCTTTTTAATGGGGCTTTTGTTGAGATCGTCTCTAAAAATATTACATTGAGTAAAGCCTTTGGTTTTCCCTTAGAGATTTACTCTTAAATTCTGTCGCCACTACCCTGCACCAGCAGCAGAGCTGCTCACTTGAGGTACATGTCTTCATCAAGCCTGGATCTTGGAAAAATGTTAAAGGCAACATCCTGGTAAGAGTTTGCTTTAATTCCACAGTGAATTTGCCTATTTGTGTCCTAATTTTCTCAGACCACTCTGGGCTCCAGCTCTACTCATTAGGAGTAAACGCTTAGAAAAAACTTGCTACCTGCTTACGTGTCATACCTGCCTGAGCCAAGCCAAGAGGGATTTATGATGTCAGTGTTAGATATTATATGAGATATTAACATGTAGATTTGGTGATGGAGAGGACCAAGAGGGAGCTCCTGCCCTATTACCACATCCCTTTTGCTGCTCTGAGAGGAGTGTGGAAATTGCTGAAGGTCAGTAGAAAACAAGGTTATAGGAGGTTGAGCAGCAAGCCTCTAGGTTTAGTGTTGAATATGGTGAATCTTGAGGTCATTTTAATTTCTGGTGGTGGTGAGCTCCACGCCACATAAATCACAGGTCGGTGGGAGGGCAGCCGGGCTCTGCTGTTGGCGGGAGATGGATGGTTGGTGAGGAGAGGTGGCCTCCCTGATGAGCCTGGCTGGTTTAAGCCCAGCTTAAACCTCTCTCTGGTTGCGCTGAGGAGTCTGCGTCCTGTGAGCAGGCTGAGGGCAGAGATTTGTTCCCTTCGCTAAGCAGATGTGCCGCTCTGCTTTGCACCTGATGCATAGTTCCATTGCTCTGTGTAACTGCAGGAAGCATCGAAACCGTGCCCACCTCACTCACTGAGGGGCTGAGCAGTAAGACATCATGGGCAGGTGAGACATTTCTTACCTCCCAGTGCTCATCCCAGTCTCTGGGGTGGCCAGGGATGGTTCCAGCAGCCTGAGCCAGGGAGAAGGCAACTGAGGTCGAGCAGGTCTCCTTGGTGGGTGACTGATGCTGCCAGTATCCCGGCATTATGCACTTGGGAACGACGTGTTCTCTCCCCGTCCCACCACTCCTCCTGCCAGCCTGGCATCCAGAAACCTTTCTCCTGGCTGGATGGAGAGCTGGGGTAAACTCAGGAGAGCTGAGGCTGGCAGAGAGTGCCCTTTGTGCGAGTATCCTTGTCACAGGACAGCAGCAGGGTGGCAGGGCTGTACTTCACACCGTCACACCCCTGATCGTCCCCTCCTATCTCTGCATTCTGAGCAGAACAGCAAAATGAAGATAATGATCCTCATTTATATCAGTTAAGGTCTCAGCCCACTCTGGAATTTGCTTCATTAGGACTGTAGGCTGAATTTATTTTCATTTCTCCTACCCTAGTGCCTTGCTGCAGTAACCGAAGCATCTCTTTTTAGCGTACTGAAGTACCAGAGTTGTCTCTTCTCATTTCTTTTAACCTTCTTCAGCTTTCTCTTCCTCACCTTCCTACTTCTCCTCCTTGCTCTCCCTTTTCCAAGTTGTCTACCCAGTCGCACCCACCCTCTGATACTGGTTCAGACGGGTGCCTGTCTCTGCCCCCTGCTCTAGCAGGTCAGAAGATGTGCTGATGTCTGCACAGGGCAAGAGATGCTTTGGGCTGAGGGAGAGCAGAAAGCTCCCGCTGCTTCTGGGGTCAGGAATAAAAAAGCAGGAGGGCCAAGAGCCAAAATTCCAAAAGGAAGGAAGAAGGTAGGGGCACCGAGAGCAGAAATCACAGCCTTTGGCCTAGAGAGGTGAGCCTGTGCTTGGCGCGATGTGGCTGTGCACATCTCACCCTGATGTGGTCAGCATAATTCTGATTATATTGTGTAATGAACAACATCTGATAACATCTTTACTACTTTTCTTTCTTTTTGCACAAAGAAAAGAATTTTGTTGTTAAGGTGGAACAGAATAAAAAGCGGAAGTGTTTCCACTAATGGAGAGCTAGAAAAACCAGAAGATGGAAAGAAATGTTTATTGCTTGTGTTAAGAAAATATCAAATAAGATGTTGCAGGTGGATGTTGCATTGGATGACATAGTTTAGTGGGTTGATAGGGCTGGAACAAAGGCTGGACTCGATGATCTTCAAGGTCTCTTCCAGCCGAAACTATTCTATGATTCTAGGTGGACACTTCATGTCCAGCCCCGCTCCCCTCCCATCAAGGGCTGGGACAGGGCTGCCATTTGGGAAAGCTGCCCCATCTGCAAGGAGACTGGGTCCTCCATGTCCCCCTTGCTAGCGTTTGTGCCTTTGAAGGAGGAAAAGGAAGCAAAAAGAAACTTTTAAGAGGCCTTTTTAAGGGTCACTGCCTCTCACAGCTTTGGTTTCTCCAAGCGAGGAGCGCAGAGGTTGTGGGGAGGTGCCTTTTGTGGCAATGAGGCCCCATGATGAGAGCGAGACCCATGGCAGGAGCAGCAACCCCAGAGGAGCCCACCCCATGCAGGCAGCCTGTCCCCAGCCGTGGGACTGCCCTGGCCACTGTGCCTTTGGCCACAGTGTCCACCATCTCCCTCCTCCTCTTGCCAGGCCTGCCAGTCTGGGGTGGGTCAGCTCAGTGTCTCAGTGGTTGTCCTGCAGGGTCCCACACACCACTGGCAGCGCCGGGGTGGGTGACAGGGCCCTGGGACCTGTGTTCAGGATAGATGTTTCTAAGGGGTTGCTGCCTGGAGAAGTTGTGGAAGCTTCCTCCCTTGAAATGTTCAAGGTCAGGTTAGATAGGACTTTGAGCAACATCCTCTCCAAGGCAGGGGGGCTGGAACTAGATGGTCTTTAAGGCCCCTTCCAACCCAAACCGTTCCATGAGCCTATGATTATTCTATGATTTCTGCTGTGAGACTGGTACCTCCTCCCTTTTGTTTTAATCCAAGCCTCAGTGCTCCCTCTGCTGGGAGAAGTAAAGGGAACACCCAACATAAACCAGGTAGAAGTGGTCTGGAAATGTTAACATTGTGTTGCACTTTCCGCTCCATCACACACCTGCCTAACCTTCGCGGCGCCAAGGTCGTGCTCACTGGCTGCCTATGGACACACACAGGCAGTTTGGGGTTTTTTTAATAGGTTTTATTGTAAGTCTATGCTTTAAAAGAGAAATAGGGACTTCTTTCATAACAGCCTGACTTTAATACAGCTTGGCCCCTCTGTTTGCCCCTTTTTCAAAAGCCTAACCCTAAGCCCAGGGTTCAGGGTACTAGTGCCTCAGCAGACCCATCACTTCTTGCTCTTACACCTGGTATAAGACCCTTAGAAGCTCCTTAGAGGCAAAGGATTCCTTCACTGGGGATAACCCCATGGCACAGGCTGCCCTTTGCATGTAGCACTGGTGCTGCATTATCACACTAGAAATACCTGTTTTGAACAAGGGAGATGAAAAGGTTTAAATGTGTGTGCTTGTGTAGTTGTACAAGCCTGGGTCTGTGTGCATGCTATCAATTTAGGGGGACATAGTGTCCGCCAAGCTCTTCAGCTCTTTTGGAGGCAGTGGCAGCACATTCGCTTCTATAGAGAGCTTTATAGACTTGTTTCCTATCAATGAGCAGCCCTGACTGCATTAATTCCTTCCATTGAAACAAATGAGTCTCTGTCTGGATCCGACCGCATGGCTTTCCAGGGAATTCATTCTGTATCTTTCATGTTAGTGATATCTGTGAAAAACAGGAAACTGTTCTCCCATCTCATTCACATAATAGATAAGATGAGAAATTAGCTGCTGGATGAGCATCCTGGGGGCTGTTCATTTTGTCACAATAAACAAGGCGCTGCTGGTGCTGCTGCTTCCCATGTGCACGCACCACGCACACGTGTGCACCCTCACGCCGTCTGTCTCCCTCACGATCACCTTCTCACTTGGGAGCAGCTTCATGGCTACAGACTCTCTGATCTGGAAAGGTTTTTCTCCCTCAACTTTTCTCTCTTGCTTCCTTCCACAGCCACTGCCTATGGAGCACCCAGGATCCCCATGGCCGGCTGCATGCATCCCTAAATGAGGAAGTTTTTGAGCAGGGAGTGGATTGAGCACGACACGGTAGATAACTCCTCCTGCTCTCTACTCTTCCTTCATCCATGCCCAGGGACCAGCTGGAAGCCCTGATGTGCTGCTGTGGTGAGCTGTGGATGCACCCCAGCCAGGGACCTCCTCGATGGTCGCCATGGCTTGACAGCAATGACAAGGACCGTACTGTCCTCAGGACTGCTCCCTTCACAGCTGGGGACTCACACCATGGTACCACCATGGACCACAGCCAGGTACCACCATACCCTGTGGGTGGCAGGCAGCACCAACTGGCTTTTAAGATTTCCTTATTCCACCACCTGATGTTTTTCACTTTTGGCCAGTAAAATGAAGCCAACATCAGGCAGAACTAACTGTGTTCAAGAGCTGCAGTTGGTGTTTAGGACAAAACAAACCTCATCCCAGGAGGATGCTGAAGGAGAGGGTGTTTTTGCCCTCCAAGTTATCTTCCTGCAGACCTGGCTTGGGGGTAAGCTCACAGCCTTGGAGCAAATTTGTAAAAAGGAAAGTGTAATCAAAGCAGAGGTGGTTTGTTGGTTTTTGTTTTGTTTTGTTTAGTGTTTAGAAAACTAAAGAAAAGGAAATCAATTATGAGGCCTACCTGAATTTTATTTCCTCACCAAAAACCAAATTACTCAGCAAACTTATCGCTTGCTATTGCAGGCCTTGGTATTAAAGAAAACAATCAGGCCAGCAGGATTAATCTCTGACAGCTGCCTTATCTTTAACTTGCACCTTTGTTATTTTCTGATGAGCTTCTCTTTTTTTGCTGCCACGTTGTACCATACCTCACTGGTTCCTTTCATTTTATCATCAGGCAGGAGCAGAGGACCTTTCAGTTTATTAAAAAACCTTTATTTGTGAAGAACAAAGAGGGGGGAAAAAAGGCAAACAATGAGGTCAGACAATCTCCTTCTTGCCAGGAGTCACTCACCTGTTATTTAGAGTGTTATCAGTTAGAGGAGACTCGCATCATTGAAAATCAGTCCCTGACAGCACACTCTGTTAACGTGCGCACACAAAAGCCCCTTGCAATTGACTCACACCAACCTCCAGACAAGGTCCTCTCCTGCCAAGGCTATAACCCGTTTGCCGGGGGAGGTTCATTTTCGTTCTGGCTCGAGTGTGTGGAGCAGGGATGTGGCTTTGACAAGCGTGGATTGTGTGGGTCTACTCACACCACAGCATCCTCTGCCACCTCTGGCAAAGCCTCCTGTCCCAACCTGCCTTGTGGTCTCCTGCCGGCTAGTAAGACGCAACATGGCTTTGGGACTTGCTCTCATCTGCTGTGGTTGTTGATGAGCCTCTCCAGTTTAGCTTTGCTGGTAAGGTTGACTCAAGCAGCACCCAAAATGACTTTGGCAGGTAGGAATGTCACTGCAGTCCTCAGTGTCATGCAGATGCTGATCCCCTCCTGCCTTTGTCCTGCTGGTGGGTTTTGCTGTCAAAGTCCTCACAGAAGCTTGTAGGGGTGAGATGAGCTCTGAGTGCAAAATGTAGAGCTGGATTCCCAGGTGTAACAAGCCCAGCTTGCAGTGGGGTTTTGCTTCCTTTCCTCTCATTTGAGGAAATGTCTCATCTGGACTTGCAGGATGCGAGCTCACTAAGGAGTGACTTCGAGTTAGTGGCATCACATTGGTCCCCCAGGGCTGAGAGCTGCACCTATGCAAACAGAATTATAACCCCAGACTTTTTTGTTGGAGTTTGAAGAGCAAACCAACTTCGAAGCTATCTTTAAAGAAGGAACTTGTTGAAGACATTGGGATAATTGGGGACTGTGACAGTGGCAAATGGATTATGTGTTCAGCAAGTTCGTTGTGCTCATAGCTCATCTCAATGCACGTGTTACACACATCCATCCTGTTTGTACACTGTAGGTGAGCTGGGGGGTACTTGCAATCCCATAGGCTTATGGTCGTGATGGGGAACAAATCTAGTCTGAGTTGGGGACTCAGTTACAAATGTGTCATGAGAAAGAGTTTTAAACAAGACTGAGAGCCAGACAGGTGATTTTTAAAGTCCCTTTAAGTTGTCTCTGTACGGTTGAAGGCCGCGTGCACGTTGCAAGAGCTGCAGAGCTAATGCCACTGAGGAATTTTTCAGCATTTTAAAAGAGCTAACAAGAGAATCAAGGGAAAAAAAACAACAAAACAACAGCTAATCCATGAAAAATTATAATAAAATTACGTTACTCCCACAAAAGCTGAAAATGTGTGAACCTATAGATACACACCTTTACCTTACTGCATCTGTGTGATCACAGACAGTCATGCACATGATGACAGGAGATGTGGTGGTCTAGCAGTATAAATGCTTTACTGGCAGGAATTTAAATTGGTCTGCTGTAAATCATGCTGCCAAGAGTGGTGCATGGCATTCTTGTCCTTTGCCTCTCCTCTGAACCAGAGGGGGAAGCAGATGGTGCAAAACTGTTCCTTCCAGCACTATGCCAATCCCTGTCCTAGGGAAAAAAAAAAAAAGGAAACTTCTGCTGCCAGTTTGAGCAGCTTGCAGTTCCCTTGATGCCACCAGAGAGCAAAACTTCCTCTAAAATATTTTCTACAGGTAAAGAAAGCACAGTTCCAAAGGGCTGACATCTCCTGCCCTTTTCTGGTTAGATGCTTTGGGGAGCTGGGTTTTTCCCCTTGCCTGAGTCTCGGGGTGAGGTCTGCAGTATGTTTTGTCCATGCTTTTGTCTTGCAAGCTGTAGGCAAGAACTTTTCTCTGCCACACATGGCTGCAGAAACTGAAGGTCTGCCATTGTCATTGCATACCCAAAAGCAACCACTTATGAAATAGAAATACACACAGTTCTCTAGCTAGGAGGCATATAATTGTCCTTAAAAGAGTAGATGTGTTTCCAGACTGTGGATATACACAAAGAATGGCTTTTTGCCATCATGATCTATTTACTTACTTATGTATGTGTGTATATGTATGCACATACATGTGCCTTTAGACAGAATCAGCTATATTATCTGAGACCTTTGGTTATTTTCAGCAATCTGCCTTTCTTTCTAGGTGTTTTCATTTCTCCTCGGGAAGCATTATTCAGTCTGACGGCTCAGTTCAAATCTGCAGTGTACAAACCCAGCTGAAAAGCACCTGAGAAAATCAGCAGAGACAACCACACAAAGGGAGTGTTGGGGTACAAAAATCAGAAGACAAGGAAAGGTAGGATAATTCGCTGACAAAGGGGTCTTTGGGATCCAGTGCTCTTGTGGCTTGTTATTGTGCTTCGTGTTTTGGTGCTCATGGTTGTTTATTCCTTTTTTCTTTTTTTGCTTTTTTTTGAATTTATTTTTGGCATTATGTCTTGGTCAGTATCTCTGTCCTTTCCTCTCTAGGCTAATCACAGTCACATATTGCAGTGAACACTCAATATGAGCAACATACTAGGCCTCAAGAACACCCTTGCACCTAAACTAATCAGTGAGATCCTGTAGCATGAGCTACAGGAGGTAACCTGGCTTGCTCCCTTTCATTTGGCCATACCTACTTAATTCTTTCCAGTGCAGCAATACTCTAATGTTTCCATTCCCCAGCTCTCCAGTAAACAGCACTGGCCTGAAGCACTTGTAATTATTTATTTGATTTCATTTACGCTGTGCACAATCTTAGATTGCATTAGCTACTGTTAAAATAAAAAAAAAAATCAAAACTCATATCCCCTGCTGAATTAGACTGCCATGACAACAATGAAAGCAAAAGTGTCCTCATTGAAATCTCCCTTAGCCCACCCCGACATATTAATCCAAAGCTCCACAAAAAAAGACAGTGTTTTGCAACGCGCCCTGAAGGTTCACCACATGAGGAAGAAAATTCAAGAGCTGGGGACCTTCTTCTGCTGAGAAAAAAAAAGAAAAAGAAAGAAGCCATTTCCAAGCGCGCTGCTCCAGGGACCGTTGGCTCCAATACCTCGACTCATCTCAGTGGTGGACCCGGCGTCCGTAGGCAGAGGTAGCCCCTGGGGGACGAGCAGGTTCAAATCACAAGGAGATTTAGAAAGTAAGGCCTGAACTGCACCTGGAAATGAACTGAGAATTGGCGCAGCCTGTGCGCCATCTGCGCTCGATGGTTTGTGTCTGAAATGTGGATATGTAAGCAGGCAGCTGCACGCTGCAATTAGCTGAAGTTTCTGAGTGGTCCTCAGACGTAGTGCTGAGCAGACCACATGGCAGCCATCCAGTCTGGAGATGAGAAAAGCACAGACAATGGCGGCACAGTCCAACAGGACAAGAGGTTGAAATCTCCTCACCAAGCAGATAGGAGAAGGGGAAATAAACACTCGTAGCTCCTGCTGCCGCTGGAACATTGAAAAGCATCTGGAAATCCAGGAGGCCTTCTCCAGCCAGGCAACAAAGGGCAAGGCTTCCCTCCATCCGGACGGCAAGCATCACTTTTGCCATCTCCCCCAATTATTTTCTGCCGCCGTTATGATTTCGATTTCATGTGCAGTCAGCTCTTGTCTTCCAAAACCTGGATTTGGACTGAGCCTGAGAAAGCCAAATGTCTGCAAAACCTGAAGTCCCATGAAATAGAAGTCACAGAGCTGAACGTCATGAGCATTTTGATGGTGTTGTTTTCCAGCACTGTGATGGTTCCTTTGTGACTGTCACAAGCCATCTGTGAAAAAAGCGATGAAATAACCCTCTAATAACCCAAAATACATGCCATTTTTTATTCACGCATCAGAACTTCTTCGCTGTAAACTATATGGGTGCAGAATGTAAGTAGTCTGAAGCGTAAGCCTGGTCATGGAAAACTCTAAAGTTTGCCTCAAAGGTGGTGGTCACCTTGCTGCAGTGAGCAAACCCTATTTGAGGTCTGCTAGCATTATCACATCCAAGATTCAGAAGGGTGGTGAATTTTAGCTCTAGCCATAGAAGTGAGGAAGACTGCAGAGACTTTTCTGAGGGAATCCTTGGGAGGAAAATGGTGATGCCAAGTGGCAAGCTGAGGTTGGAGCTGGTCTGAGAGCCCAAGCGTACTGTACCATCAGGGCCTGGCATGTGGAAGGGATGCCAACCAGACTGATTAAATTACAAGGTGACAACTGCGTTATCGTGAACCTAACGGGTCTGACCTGCCCCTGCGTTCCTGGGTTTTAGGCTGGTGTAACTCTTCTAAAGTGAATTCTCTCTGCTGAGGTATCCTGGAGCAAGACATTGCCCCGGAGCTGCGTGATGTAGTCAGTGTCATTTTTTGAGGGATAGAGAGCAATCATGCTTCTAGGGGTGAATAAAGTAAAATCGCTACACCCCAGAGTTTAGACACCAGTGTAAGCTAATGGCAGCCATTCGTTAGCTAAAAGGCGTTTTATCAATAAAACAGCAAACACATGGAAACTGGGGCGAATTCACATGGGGAGCAGATCCCTGTTTTTCGAGAATGATTGCATGTCAGGAGTGATAATGTAGGAATCCACCTTATTATAACACCCAGGTGTGAAAGGTTTGCTTGATTTTGTTCCGACACACCCAGCGTCCTGAGGTCTGGCAGCTCGTTTCAAATTGGGTGGCTTTGGTGGTGCGTAAGACAGAACGGCAGCACAGGCTGAGGCTCTTGCTGACAGTTAAAATAATGGTCTTTTTTACTGATGAGCTGTGCACATTTGATCTTGAGGCACTGAGAGAACACAGCATGGAGAGAGCTCTGGGAGGCAGCTCGCACAGTGCCCTCTCTAGTACAACGCGGGGGGAGACTCCCACTTCAGATTTCTGCTTCCTTGATTCCAGCTTCGATTTTGTCCAGCTTTGATTTTGTTCCTAGCACAAAGCACGCCTTGGTTCAGACCTACTAGCTCGTATTTATGCCTAGAGGAAGACCCAGGCGATAGTGTCAGTGCAATTGTCTGCGAAATGAATTTGGTAGTCTTGATTTAAAAATTCTGTTTTGGAGCTGTTTGACTTTCTGAAACTATCTACCAGGTCACCTCCCTACCCCAACATGTCAAATCATCTGATTATCATAATCCAAGTTTTCTATGGCTTGTTGCTTTGGCCTCACCAGTCTGTCTTGAAGATTTCCCTCCCTGCTGCACTGAACATCAGGTACACATCTTGGTTTTTAAGGCCTGATTCCTCAGCTAGCACATCACTGGGTCACCACCATCTCTTGCATGCTCATATGCCTTCTTCCACCTCCATTCAGACAATTTGCGGGCCTCTATTGCTCGTTTGTTGAATTTTCAAACAAGGGCCTCTGTGTTTTCCTCCTTGTTGCCTTTTTAAAGTTTCAAACAAGTGTCTCTCTGTTTCCTTTCCTGCTGCCTTTTGTGCTCAAGATGCATCCCCTGCAGCCAAATCTAAACTTGCCTTATTATTGCTGTCCAGCTTGCCTTAAGACTATCCTTTATAATGGTATCTATAAAAGGCTGGACTGGGTGTGTTGGACTGCCTGGCCAGCTGACTACTGTTTTTCCATTATTTCTTTATATTTCCTTCCTGTCCACATTTGCCTGGGGTCCTTTTTTCTCCCACTAACCTCATTTCTTGGTAGTTCAGACTGTTTCCTCCTACTGTGCTTGTACAGCGCATGCCAGGACACGAGCCTTGTCTTTGGCTAGGGCTTTTGGACGTGAAGGTGATTTATATCAGAGATGCACCTCTGGGAGAGAGGAGGATCCTTGTGTTGCCTGTTGCTAGTCCTGGTTAGTGTGGAACGAGAGTTCCTCAACCACCCAATACGACTGTAGAGCCTCCTGGAGTCCAGACATAATCTAAAAAATTTGGAGGAGTTTAACGGTGAGGTAATGCCACACTGCAGCACAAAATGTTGCAGGGTCAGATGTTACCCTGATGCAAAAGGAACACTGGAAGCTGAACCCATCTGTGGGGTGTTTCTGCTTATACTTTGAACAGCTGCCATGGGCTTGTAATTGAGCAACTCATACCAGGTCAGCGGTGGGAAGATGCAGAGGGAAGAGAGAGGAGAGGAGAGGAGAGAAGAGAAGAGGCATTGTTCAGAGCTATTGGCCAATATGTTTTAAATATATAACTGTATTTTTCCATCTCAGTGGAATACAGGAATTCTGTGAAAGTATTTTAAAGATAAGTACTAGTTAAGTAGCCCCCAAATAATCACATTTTTCTTTGAGCTTTATATTTCTCTTAAGTTAAATGCATTAGTAGATTAGGTTTTGCCAGCTCTATTCATGGATATTTGATCCTTGAATCCTTTCAAGAAAATCAATGCGTGGCTTTCCAGCTAATTAGCATAACGCTAATAAAATGTAGAACGCAGCCAGGATTGCTGAAGCCTCGTGCTTCGCCTTACAAAATCTGCAAGGAAGGTCAACAAGTACTTTTTGACAGTGTGGTGGGCCTGGGCTGGGGGCTGCAGCATCTCGGGGGAACTCAGAGGAGCAGCGGGGACCGGGCAGGCAGCGATGGCTTCCCCTTCCCTTTTTTCCATGTGTGTGTGTCCCCCAACTTCCATGCTTTCTTCTGCAAATCAGAGCCACCATCTGCTGTGACAAGTGTTCCCATTCACCTTTTCCCTCTTATCTGCTCCCTTGCAGGGGAGTGCTCTGGAGGCTGACAGCCTAATCTCTGCGCTGATGCTGCCTTTTTCCCCACCCCCCAACCCTGTTCCCCACCATTAGTGGGCAGGGGGCACATGGGGCAGCACATTGGTGGGTAGGAAGGGGGGCCAGGATCTTGGGGGAAAGCTGAGGCTGCTGGTGTGTGGGGCGAGGAGGGGAGATGGAGATGCTTTGTACCCCCAGGATCCCCAGCATCTCTCAGCATCTTTCTCCTGGGCTTTGCCTCTCATTGTATTACTCCTATTTTTGCTGGGGAGGGGGCAAACCTTGCTTCTTTTCCCCTTCATCCTCTTTCTCACGGACTTGTGCAGCTTGCTGGTATTTCTCATTTGCTGAGAGGAAATCATTGGGGTGACTGAGAAACTTAAGCTAAATTACGTAACGGGCCCTTATAAATCATGGCAATAGTGGCAAAGCAGCAGATTGTGGAAATGCTGGGGGTAAATATTTTTTTTTTCTTTTCCACACAGTCAGCTCATACTGACATGTCTGTGGTTGCATAGGTGTCAACAGAGAGAATTATTTCCCTGCGTGAAAGAAACCTGGGAAAGAAAAGAAAAATAGTGGAGGAAGGGATAAGAAGCTGCTGTGAGTACTTTTTTCCTCCTGTAAGGGGAAGAAAAAATTCTCTTTGTTTTATTCTCTTGTCTGGATGTGACATTTTACACTGTTTTCCTTCTAGTCTTGCTTATCCAATTTTAAAGGCTATGGCTATCTCACGTAAGTATTTCTGTGGCAGGCTCTTAGCTGCACCGAAGGCTGCCAGTGTGGGCAGGCAGCAACAGCTCTGTCCTTGGGGCTTCACCTTCTGATTTTCATTAGAGGCTAAATTACTAATTGCTGGTAACTGATAGAACAGTGTCACTAGCTGGATTTACAGGAGTTGTAGGTACTGGAGGAAAATTGGAAGTAGGAGGTAAGCCTGCCTTGGCCGCTGCTAAACTTGGCTTGAGACTGACTACAGGTGTTGCCTTCTGACTCTTGTAGATGCTTCATCCATGGAGATGTGTTGCTTTATGATCTTTTCTTGAGAGTTGATGCCTAACGTTTTTATTGATCACTTAACTTTATCTATTGATTGCTTAACCATGTCTCAGTTGACTCGAAAAATGTTTAGATTATTCAAAGCTCCTGAAGACTCCTGTTAGCAAGTTCTATTACTGTAACAATGGGACAAGAGGCAATGGGTTTGAACTGGAGCAGGATAGATTTAGATTAGGCATAAGGAAGAAGTTCTTTACTGTGAGGGTGGTGAGACGCTGGCACAGGTTGCCCAGACAAGTTGTGGATTCCACTTCCTTGGAAGTGTTCGAGGCCAGGTTGAATGAGTCTGAGCAACCTGGTCTGGTGGGAGGTGTCTCTGCCCATGGCAGGGAGGTTGGAACGAGATGATCTTTAAGGTCCCTTCCAACCCAAACCACTCTGTGACTCTGTGCAGACTGTCAGGAAATGATAAATTCAGGTATAGATAGACTCCTCAAAACCAAATACGAATAGTGGAGAAAGGTGAAGGACATCCATGGAAATAGTTTGAATAAATCACAGTTGCTAGTGAGGTCTCCAGACTAAAGTAATGCAAGTAAATGTGTTAGAGACTCTGAGATTTAAAAAAAAATCAAATGCCCTTGTGTAATTTCCTCCTTCTTGAGTCAGAAAAGGAAAGTTAGTCTATCTTGCAAAACTTTTCAATTCATCTAAGAAAGAAAAAAAAACACACAAAAAACTCTTGAGATGAAAGATGAAAGGATCTGCAATATGAAAGGATTGAAGTTGGCCGTGGAAGTTGTTAGAGATGAAATGCTAACCTTGGAGAGAGAAGGGGAAATGTGTGAAATCTAGAGTAGACCAGAGACTTGTAAGGTGCTCACAGAGGATGCCTAAAGGGGAAGGAGAGCTACAGTCTGCACGGTGTTGGAGACAATTTAATCTGTCCAAGATATAAGCCCTAATGCTCCACAGCATAACTCGGAGACCCACTGTCTAGCTTCCAAAGACATTTTTCAGTTGACTAAGTTATTTCATAACTGAGTGCTGTAAATCACTGCCTTGTCATTGGGGCTGTTCGTACCGGTCGCTTGGAGAGGCGCGATACTTGCTTCCACTGCTAATGTGTTGTGGGATATAATCACTCTGTTGTGGGATATAATCACTCAGTGCCAGACCTCTAAGGGCTCTCGCTAAATAAATTCCTTAAAAAGGGTTCCAAATGTCCTGTCACATAAATGTCCTCGAAAATGGTCTCAAGGACTTCTGCCCCTATACAGGCACTGCGTTTATGCGGGCACAGCCACGTGTCCTTGTTCAAATGAGCTGAGAAGACTGCATGGGAGGGCATGGATCTGGGTCCAACATATGCTTTTAAATAGAAGAACCCTTCCCCAGTAAAAGCAAATGTGTGGGGCTAGTGCAGCGTCAAAGCGCTGAGCAGTACGTTTTCTGAGCATGAAATGTGCTGACAAAAATTCCCTGTCTGGCTAGATGGGATTATGATAAAATGCCGTGGCTCCATTGCTATTACTGCTGCAGCGGGTTTTTGTTCATTGGTGTGTTCGGGTTAATGTTTGTAACATGGCTAAAAAGCAATTCCCTGCTTGTCTCTGATTCAGCTCTTCTTCTTCCGTGTGCTGGGCTGTGCCAAAGGACGTGGGGTGGGGATGTGGTGAGCTCTGGCTGGCGTGGCTGGAGCAGAGGGCAAAGCGTGGGACTGAAGCATCTCCACCGTTGAGTTGTGATGCTTGTGTGTGTCTTGGAGCGCTTTGGGGGCATTGCCAGCGGTACGAAGCTTTGGGGTTTGATGCTTTCCTGCCTCTGTCGTGGCTCAGGTGATCCAGCATCAGCAGCAACGATGAGGTGATACAGGAAGGTCTGAGCCAGCCCTATGGCTAGAGCAGAGGGAGCTGCTAGATGTCTGAAAGCAGGAAGGACATTTTTGTCCTCTTTCAGGAACCTTCTCTACCTTGAACTGATGGGCAAAGGTTAGACTAAACTTTCTGTGCTGATTAATAAAGCCTCTGTGGATGAGGTCCGAGCCAAACCTGTGAACAGCCTCTATCTCTGGATTTCAGTTTGTTGCATCATTTACATTAACTCGTAGACAATGTGCTCATAAAACATTAATCTAATACTGTGAATTATGAAGCAGTTGCAGTTGAACTGATGTCTTTTTAAGTCTTATAAAGTCTTATTTTGATATCCCTTAAGTTCAGTTTCCCACAAAAATCTCCTTTCTACCTGTAATTTGCCTATCTGGTTCTTAACAAATCTGGTAGAACTCTTTGACGCAAAGTCTGAGGTAGATTAGTGAAGGTATTTCACAGGCTTAGGCATGTAAAATGAGTTGCAGTATGTATTTTGCAATAGCTTCTCTCATTTTTAACCTGTGTCTCAAAGTTGTCATGTTTTGGGAGATGCAGATTGGAGAAGATACATCCTGTTGACTTTGAATTTTAGTCAGACCTGCAGCAGCTCACCTTGTGAGTTTAGCAAGAAGTCAGCTCAAGGCTGGAAGATAAATTTGGCACATGTTAGCAAAGGTGAAACCGTAGGACCTGTCAGCCAAGCATCTTTTTAGAAAGACAAGTTAAACTCTGCTAAAACATCCTAAACTAAGATGGCACTGGAGTCAGAAGCCTGTATAAGCCTAATACTGAATGGATTGAGGTTCCCTTCTAATTTCTGGTGGCAGCAAGGCAGACCAGCACCTTCACATTGCTCTCTTGAACCTTCTTCCAACCACTTTTTCTATGTGCAAGACATACCTGTTCTCTAGAATGAGCTATATATCAAAAAACTCAGATTAAAATCTTTGCTGACAGGGAGTAGACTGCCTGTCCACGCTTTTAAATAACCCAGATGAGACAGGACACCAGGATCATTTGTGCCTGGCCCAGCTTTGAGGGTCCAAGTTGTACATAGAGCAAACATATGATAAGAAGTGGCTGGATATGCCTGAGGAGTTATATGCTCATTAGGTAAATATGGTTCAAAAAAAATAAAACTTCATTCCATGATGGGAAAAAAAAAAAGGACATAGATTTGATTTTTGTTGTTGTTGCACCAAGTGCTTGCTGTGCTAATGAACCATGACAGCAAAGTTTGAACATAACAGTATTGTCAACAAATTAGTTTCCTCGCCTGTTTTGTTTATCAGCTCCTTCCTTGATGCAGGCGGTCAGTAAAGCAGAATTATGAGACAGCAAGTGGGGTACAATTGTGATTTTTCTATGATTTTCAATGAGTCCCTTGAAATCTTCAGACTGACCCCCCCAGAATACTCTGGGAATTTTCAGCAAAGTTTTTGGTTATGTTTACTAGCTGCAGGGGAAAAACCCCTACAGCTTGGCAAGTTGGTTCTGTAATGATATATATTCGTAATATCCAGATAAACTCCTAATCCTACTGATTTTTTTTTCTTTGCTTCAGTCATATCTGTTGAGTTAGCTCCAGAAGTCTCTTCCGTGTTGTATACAACTAAATAAATCCTTTTATCAGTTTTCAATTGAATGCTTTTCAATTTTTTTAAGCTATCTCTTGTTCTTTCATTATGAGAAACAGTTGATAACACAAAATTAGATTTTTGTGTGTGTCTGTGTGTGTGTCACCTAGGCTAGTGAGTCCCTGCTTTCACTACCTCTCTAAACTAGAAGTCCTGTTCTTTCCAGTCTCTCTTCCTGTGGAAACTTTTCTCGTATCTCTAATAATATAGCACCGAATCACGCAATGATGAACTGAAACAGGATGCTTCCTGTTGTGCAATTAGCTTTGACGAGTGGGCTTGCCAATACTATTGACTATCAGTTGTCATTCTGTATCAAGTGCTTGGGGGCTCAGGGTTCATGGATGAAGTAGACTTGACACTCTTCCTGGTGGGGAAAGGCCGGGAGGGATTTGCTTATCTCATTTTGGATGGCAACCGGCTGGTAAGCGGCACGGTTGAAGGGGCGAGATGCCAACTTCCTTCAAAGAAGGGATTGTTGAGCGCTTTCTCAATAAATCACCTCTTGTTTCTGACGAACTCACCAGCGTTTGTTCTGATTCTTCTTTTCCCGGCAGGAGGATCAGGCTGAACACCACCAGCATCACCCAAGCCTTTTGCTTTTCTTAACCCTGGCGAGGTTGGCGCGCGCTGTGGGAACCCTGTGGAAGCGGCGCTGGCCAGGCTGTTTGATGACACTGCAGAAGGTCATGCTGGCCCTGCTGACCCCTCCCTGTGTTTTGGAAGGTACTTCTCGAGAGTGTTTAGTTGTTGTCTGGGCATTTTATAAAGCCAATAACCCTGGTTGATGCTCTGCCTGCCAAAAATCCACCTTTATGCAATTCGATGTCCGAATTCAAAATACTCTCTTCTCCCAAAACTCTTCCTTCTCACAGGGTAGATGAGGAGACTGCTCCTGTTGCCTGTACTACTTCTAGAAATATCAAAAGTAGTCTTGACTATAGACATTGGCAGAGCCAGTTTTATGGTGGGCTTGAATTAATGAAACAGGATTTTATTTGGTTTAACTTCCAGACACCTCAGTTTTCATGCAGAACCTCAGATCTGGGTACGTTTAATTTTTATGGACCAGGATACTCGGATGATGGCGAGTTTGCTTCACGGTAAATTGATTTTTGGCTTAAAATAGTTGCTGATTTGTATCATAACAACATTAAACTTCTATTATCTAGATACTGTTTCTCAAACTTTTGATCTGATAAGAGTAAAATAGTGATACTGCCTTTATTTAAAGTCCTGGCTTCTGGCTCCTATATCAGACGTGTGAAGAAATGTCCACAGGGTTGTGGGGTTTTTTTTTTGCTATGGACATAGACAAATTCATGTTTTCTAGATTTCACCCTGAGTTTATTGCCTTATATACAACACACAGAGAAGCGTAATGGCCAAAAAAACCCCACAAAAATGTCAGTATAAACCCCTATATCACCCTGGTAGAAGTAGCTGCAGGAGTGACCTTTGATTGCATCTTCTCAGGCTTCCTAGGCCTGAGAGTATATTCTTATGATGAACACTGGAACGAAGAGTTATTGTGTAGAAAGTAAGTGTGTGTGTGAAGGAGAGAGAGGCAGGCAGAGTAAGTTTTTTAGCATTTAAAGTCTTCGGTAATTTGCAGCAAATCAAAGCACATTATGGTATGAATAATATATAAAGAGGTAATAATATAAATGCGGGCTACTTTTCTGTTTCTGCGTACCTGAAGAAAGAAAATTTGATTCACTCCCATATTTTTTCTCACCCACTTGCTGTAAAAATCTCTCTTCTCTCACACCTGTCATGGTAGTATCTGAAATACAAATATGCATTCAGACAGCAGTATCCAGGTAGACTGCAGAGAAGTTTCTGCTCTTCCTGAGAAAATATAGGTTTTTGACAAAATGGGAAGCAAAAATCACCTTTTGCTTTCAAATTTTTCCATTTTTATTCTACTGAGACCTGCTTGATAGTTTTGTTTTCTGTTGCTGTTGCTTCTTCTTTCACCTCAACTTGGTTTTCCAGTAAAGAATAAAACAGTGCAAAAGCAAAAAAAAAGCGTGGTAAGAAGCAGGCTTTACGCACCCCTAATTTTGACGTAAATCTTTAGAGAAAACAGTGAACGAATGAAAACGTTTGTCCCAGAGCTGCCGAAGGAAGTTGTTAACAGTTTTTGAGGAATTTGAATCTTCACCCCTTGCAAGGGAGTAATCAGCTGTGTTCACTTAGCGACACAGCGAAGTGAGATTTCTTTTTCCTGGCTTTTGGTGTTGAATTACTGGCACCGTTGTATTACTTTCCGAAATACTCCATTCCATTTGTGGGATCCTAAATGCAGTGCTGACCTCTGTAGATTAGATTTATTTCGGATGCCCTGGTGAAACTCATGGCTCTGGTACAGGCATCTCACCTGATCCCTGCTTTTAACGTGCACATTCCTCAGTCGAGAAACCCGTTGTTCTGCCTTAAATCAGAGAGGGCGAAGGTTAAACTATCAAAAAAACCCCCACTTAATGGGGGGTAGCCTTCTGTGCTTAGGAAGGTGTCTATTTTTGTAGCCCAAGTAATCTTTTTTTTTTTGAAGGCATGAAATTCTTTACCTCTGAAAACAGAGTGTGAGGGGGTGCGACCCTGCGCTGGTCGCTGCTTACTAAGATCTGCAGCATCCGCGCATTGATGACACAACAGAGGCTGAAATCCCTGGCAGTGCACGGATGCTGCAGACGGATGGGTGTGTGTGCAGGTGGATTTTTAATGTTTGGTTATGTATGTTGAAGTGCCTGTGATTTTATACACGTGACACATTTGCACTTGGCAAATAAAATTTGCTACAATGCAAAGTGTCCTTTGCCAGACACAACGGGGAATGTTGAACAGAAGACTAAAAATGGTAATTATTATTTTTATTATTATTCTAATTACTGCTTAGCCTGTAATGCCAGAAGGTGAACTTTTCTTATGCTTCTCCTTGTCCTGTGATGTTTAATACGTCCTATTTACAGCTGTCCTTACCTTGCCTAATTCTGGCATTATGTTTCACATCAAACACTTCCATCCTGACTTCCGTCGGGTCCTTGACAGTCTTTAACATGACAAAATGATTTGGGCTCCCTGTCATCTGATCTAAATCACTTTTCTACCCACTCATAAAAAAAAAAAAAAAGCTCTATTGAAGCAATCCTTGATGGCCACAAGCGAAACACGGCTGGTCCTGGTCTAACCCTCAGCTGCACGGAGCTGCGTTGTCATCGTAATTGGGCGTGATAGATTTTCAATCTGCTTTACTAAAATCTTGCCTGTAGTTGAGCAAATGTGCCACTCATAGTTGAAAAGAAATTAGCCCAGAGCAACAGCAGCATGAGTATTTTTTTAAATGTGTGTGCTTTTTATATGCATATATGTATGTACACACACCTATATATACATGTACATATAAATAAAATAGAAAGGCTGTTTGAACAGGTCAAGTGCCTGGCCAAGATTAGAAAAAAATCCCTTTCTTTGCTAAATGGCATTCTCAACTCCATTTTCTCGACGTGTGTTGTACATTTCCCCCCCGTCAGAGAGGGCGAAAACATAAAAGCGATGCTGCAGACCGTGGCGTGGGGGAGGGTTCGCTTCCTCACACTTTCTACTTCTGTTGAGCCACCTGAGAAGTTGATATGAGAAGGGCATTTTAGAATAAAGACATTGCTCTGACAGCAAATACAAATGAAATAAAATTGGCCTAAGGCTTTGATGCCAGAACCTGAATGGAGAGCTGAGACTTGGCAATGCACTAGTTTAATACACCAGAGAAATAGAACTAGAATAATTTGCAATGCAGTATGATGAAAGAAGAAAATATAACAAACCCAGAGATTAAAATAGACTTTTCAGCCTCTGTGTATTCACATTCTGCGCTCAAGCTGACCCACAAACATAGCGAGAGAAGTAAATGTGCACTTTTTGCTTCTTGTGGAACAAAGCCACCCCCTTGGACGTGGGGGGATACCCCCGTCAGGAGCTTGGCGCTGAGACTCCAGAGGGAAAGAACTGAGGCTCTTACAACTTGGAGATCCAGCCTTCTTTGTGGGCATCTCCTAGATGATCTTTTGAGGTCCCTTCCAACCCCTAACATTCTGTGTGGTTCTGTGTGTGAACTCTGGAAGCAGCCACCACCAGCCGCGTTGAGCCGCGGCTCTGGTCTCTAGACAGACAAACAGACTTTGTGGTGAAAAAAAGGAGCGCTTGAGAGAAAGAAGACGCTTGTAGGACACCTTGTGAATGCCACTGTTGGCTTTTTTGCCATACACCTGCACACACTCCTCCCTAGATTTCTTCCAGTCCAACTACTTTCCTTAGTGTAACAACTCTTGACTTGAGGATTATCTGGGATTTTGTGCTTGTACTGCATTTATAATCAGAAGTGATCCTACATGTTGCCACAATATGAAGAGAAAAAAAAAAAAAGCCAATGGGACTGAGCTGGTTCGCATTAACATGCGGGTCTGTTTATTTTCGTATCCTCCAGAAGGCATCATTTATTGGTCTCTAATGTTTTTCAGGTTTGTATGACCCAAATATGAATTGTTTGACTTTTTTTGCAATAGGCGTTTTGGCAAATACTGAATTAATTTTATGGTGTTAAGTCAGCTGTAGAGAAAAATAAATAAATTGTTGAAGTATCAGAGCCAATTATGGGCACTGGTTCATGTGCTGGATTCTGCATTTCTCCTTTAGATATTTAAATGATTCCAGGGCACAGGCCCAGTCATTCCAAGTCTTTGGATGGATTTAAAGCTATTGAAAATCTCTTTTCAACACAAAACTCAAACACTGTTACAATCCCTTTAACAAATACTAATGGTTACCTTAAGATTGTGGTAGAATGTAGGTTTTAGTATAAAATTCCACTTGCTGGTGAAGAAGTGTTTAAGATATACAGGGAAAGTGCTATGAAGTACAAGTAATAAGGACAACAACTCCTTTTGTAAAAAGCAAATGTATTCAAAGACCACACCATCCTTACCTCCTGCTGTAAGTCACTTCAGTTTCCTCAGATCTAGAGCTTGATTAAACAGAGAGTGATTTGCAGCAAATAAGACATGCGGAATTATAGAGCGTTCTCCTAAAGTGAGACCTTGCTAAACAGAGCTCTGCCATACAAACTGTCCTTAGGAAGCAAACCCACGATTCAAATAAGCCAGTCATTTTACTAATGACTCCAAGTCATTAATTTTGGGTGGGAAGGAGCAAGAGTACAGCTATTGTCTGATTCTGTCAGTAGCCTAAGAAAAAGAAGACAGCGATGCTATCCAATTCATCAGGAATTTACGTAGATTAGAAAAGAAAAAACTTTGTTGCAAGTACACAAACTGTCACAAGTAAACAGCTTCTTGGATGGAAAAAGCTCCAGCATGCTGCATTTGTTTATTATCATATACAGTTTAATCTATTTTTTATGTCAACTGCCTGATTTCCAGCTCTTCACACAGATGTAAAAAAATCCTAGGTTAGGTTGTAATGCAAGGCAAAGCTTGTAAGTGTGAGCTGGCCAGCTGGTGATGGAGGTTATTAACTGAGGACAAAGCAGACATTTACAACAGTGGGCCAGAAAAGGAAGAATGAAGCAGTTATATTTTTCTCCTTCAGAAATATCACTTTGTTTATGGGAGTTCAAACACTTGCAGGGGAAAAAAAAAATAATAATATGACTGTTTAGGCTTCCCCTAGGCATTTTCCATGCTCTAGATATCCCCAGAATGTAACAGAGCATCCTGGCTCATCACTGAATAATGTCTCGAATATGCCCTTCCCCTTGCTGGCTGGAGGGACTAATTTATGAAGGGAGATTGGAAGAATTAAATATAGATAGCCTCACTAAGTGAAGACTACAGTGGGGCAAGAGAATAGCCTACAAATACATGGAGGGGGTAAATGCCTGAGGGACATGGATTATTTAGGACAATAGGATAGGGTTTAATTAAGAGTAATGGGATGAAATTAAGAAATGGAAAAATCAGGCTGAATATATAAAAGAAACCTTCTTGACAGCAAGATCTATTTAGTCATGGATGACTGTCCCTCGGGAAGTGATGAAAGACCCTTCGTTTGGTACGTTTGGAGGCAGGCTTTGACAAAACATCAGCTGATGTGCTGTGGGGAAATATGTGAGAGGAGGTGGTAGGTATTATTGCTCTCCATCTTTCTGCAACGCTCCTCATCAAGCCTGGTAACTCTTGCAAGGTCTTCTCTTGACACGGGTTCGTTTGGCCGGTCAAGGTGCAAACAAAGGTTACCTCCATTGTAGGGCTCCTTCTGTACTCTCAGATGCTGAATTATCCTTTCCCTCCCACTTATCTCACACCAGCCCATGGAGATGCTGCAGCACTTTCTTCTTCTTTAAAATCCTCCAGCACAGATGGCTTCATATTGGAATCTCCCTGAACCCAGAACTGCTTGAAAAGCCTCCTTCCCTTTCAAAAGTGGGTTGGGAAGATAGTTCTTACTGCTGCTGCCAGTGAGAGCAGTAAGCACCCCAGCTTAAGAATTACATTGCATGTGAGTTTTGCTCTCTGTTATAAAAAGGTGATGATGGCTTCATCTTACTTTTGGAAGCAGAAGCGACGTGGTTTCTGTAGCTAGCTGCAGGATCCCCTACCCTGTCTGGGCACAAGAAGGAGCTACAGCACAATATAGTTTATACCTATATTTATTATGATTAAAATGGAAAGAGAGTAAATTTAGATTAGATATTAAGAAGAAATTCTTTACTGTGAGGGTGGTGAGACACTGGCACAGGTTGCCCAGAGAAGCTGTGGGTGCCTCATCCCTGGAAGTGTCCAAGGCCAGGTTGGATGGGGCTTGGAGCAACCTGATGTGGTGAGAGGTGTCCCTGCCCAGGGGGCTTGCAACCAGATAATCTTTAAGATCCTTTCAGCCCAAGCCATTCCATGAAATAAAGAGACATGAAGTCCCTCATTTTTAAAGAAGTGGCACTCAAAACTACACTCCACATGGCTTTACTGGTCATTCAGACCCTCAGACAGGAATAACGAGTTGCGATGGAAAGGTGTGACTTTCTAGACACATCTGATTTCCATTCTATTGAAGAGCTCCATTTTGACACTTTAAAATCATAAAGGCTTCTTAGTTGAGATGTAGAGTATTTCTAGATTACTCCTGCAAATCTCTCTCACCCAGAGCTTCAATGTGACCCCGTTGATTTTCAAGGGACCCATGGAAAGGGGGCTTTGCGAAGGACCAGCGTCGCATAAAAAGAATTCATCAACTCCAGTTTGTCATTTTGCCCTTCTTTTGCAGGGAGAAAACACCCACCACCACCAGCGAAAAAAAACACAACCAAACCAGGCTAGTGATTTCTTTTGACTTAAACTGGGCATTCAAAAAGCTGTTTTTATTAATGAATCATATTAAGCCATCAGTGAAAGGCTCCCTGACTCTGTTTAAATAACAGGCTATGATTCCTCCCTCCCGCACCCCCCCTTCCCTTTGGCTCCACTGCTATTAATTGAGGAGTTTCTTTGTTTCTTTTCTAATGAAGCTAACAGAACACATCTGTCAGGTGCTTGTATTCTTCACCCGTCTATAGTATGTAATAGCCCAGCTGGAGGCTATAATGCTACACAATACCCCTGGCCGTTACAGCAACTATTTATTCCTGGGCTTTTCCTCAGATAGGGATTTGAAAAAAGTCTGAAATTTGGGCCTAATTGCTATTTACACAGCGATAGACACCTGTTCTAGCTGAGACACTGGCTCATGAATCCCACACCTGAGACCTTAGGGAAAGCGAAGGGGAAAATTTCAAGCAGCTGCCGGTCTGGTTCAGAAACAGAGAGCTTTTTCTGCGCGCTATGTACGTACAGTACATAAATCCGTGCTCTGCGTATTGCCATAGCTACTGTTTCACGGCCAAATGTTCATTTAAAGGCTTAACATATGCTGGTTGTGTGGACACACGTACACAACCGGGAGGAGAGAGCTTTCTGCCTTTACTTCTACATTTCCATTGGACTCTCCCAAAATCCCTCGCGCCAGGGTTTCTTTCTCCAAAGATTGGTGGCCGCAGGGTTGTTGCCAGCCGTCGGACTTCCACTCTCACCTCACGTCGTGCAGCACAATCGCTCTATTTTTCCCCTTCCTTGGTTATGCGAAGGATCCTGCTCTTCCTCTTTTTTTTTTTTCTTTTGTTGTTCAGGGGAGTTTTCTCACCCGCGCGTTCCTCGGGAGCAATAGTCCCTGGCGGCAACGGCGGAGGCTTTGTTAGCGTGAAGCTGCTAACAGTGGGGACTCAGAGTAAAACCACACATGAATCTAATATACGTTAGCAGCCTCTCCAACGCAGTTAAAAGCTCAAAATGATTAAAACGCAATTAGCTCATAAAACTCCCTGTTTATTGCCTCAGATGTTTGTCAGAGACAGGGAGCTGAAGGAAAGGTTTCATTCCTTTTCTTGCCTCTCTTGGTCATCGTCTTCTTTCCTCCCTCCCCACCCCCCAGTTGGCTTTTTGGTGCCAAACAGCCGCGTTAGTCAGATGTGGGACAGAAATAAAATGTTATTGCTCTGCCATGTTATCCGGATGACGATGTCCTTGCCCCTGCCACAGATGGAGCTGGGACATCTGCTTTTTTTACAAAATATTTCCCTGCAGTTGGGGCAGGTGGGACGCTCTGAGCACTTTTAGTGGGAAGACCTTGAATTCAGTCTGTCTTTAATGTGTCAGCCCCAGCACACCTTTCTAACACTCTTGTTTCGTGGGGGGGGGGGAAAGGCAGGAGAAGAGGTTGAATAATTAACTGGGGAAATTGGCTCTTATGTCATGCAAAAGACATCTGAGAGCTGCTGAACATCAAATGCAAGAAGGGAAGGTGAGGAATAGGGAGGTTAATAGAGGTGTGGGGTTTTTTTCCAAAAAAAAAAAAGGTGAGAAGAGCTCACACAAGGGATGAAATGAGACTACTGAGCCAAGCCGAATATTCTAGAGGCTTTTAAAAACATATATATCAGAAACAGAAAGATGAGCCAAGGAGCCAGCAGAGCTGTTAAGATGGGGTGGGGCACCCTGATTGGTGAGAGATGAAGGGGCTACTGCTAATATTAATTTTTTGCCGCAGGGCTCACAAAAGCTGTTTGGTAGCTGAGGACAGAAACAGAAATTCATCTCCCGGAGGAGGAAGAAAGAAGTAGCGAGTGATCTGAGGGTCACTCCAGGACAGGTGATAATGAAATTAGAGTTAATGAAGATTAGGAAGGCACCGGTCCCAGATGAGCCTCCACCCCTAGATTATGAAGATGATGCTGGTAATAAATGCTCCCTGCAAGTGAAGAGGAACATTAGAGGTGGAGGGAAATCATGGCAGCATCTGATTTGATAGGAGCACCGGGATAATAATAGACTTGAACCTTTCTCTTCTCAAGACTGAAGTTTTAATAGGTGCTGAGGATCACAGGCTCACATTAGTAATGCTGGTAGTGCATCTTCTCTGTCTCCAGATTAAAGGGAACAGGTAATACAGGATGAATTAGATGTCATTTCCTTACTATTTGGCCCTGTATAGTGCTGGCATAGCTTTCTTTCTGGTTAAATCAAATTTTATATATATATATATATGTGTGTGTTCATATTTTTCACTGCAGAAACTGTACATGCTAGTGAACATAAACCACGGGAAACAAGGTGAAAGCAAAAAAAACTGGAAATCTAGTGCCTTCCCCCACCTTGCAGAGACAACAAAGTAATGAGGTGACAGCTCTGACCCACTGTGATTTAGTGCCTCCAGCACTAGCCCAGCCAGTGGGTAGGCACCCAGTCACTGGGTTCCCCACTGCAGTGGCAGTGGTTTTGCCTGCCTGGTATAATTTTATGTTCTACAAGGCTGTTGCCTGGAGTGGTTTTGGGGATGTGCTTTCTCCTGAGGGTGGGTATGTGGTTATTTAATGTCCCCGAAGGGAAGACTTTGGACAAACTCCAGTGGATTCACATCCCTTGGGTAGCAGAATACGCAGGTCTTCATCGTTTTTTTAAGTGTTATGACAGGGTGTTTAGTATCCTGCCCTCCTCACCAGTGTTTCACCAGCATCATGTTTTTGCGCGTCTGTTCTGCACTCACAAACTGCTCTGCTCTATTAATGCCTATCTATTCCCTATTTGACCTGATTACATGTAGAACTATTTCTTCAATTTTGGTTCTTAACACTCCTCACACGTGTTGCAGATCTGCTCACCTTCCTTCTCATTTCTGTGTTATCACAAATGTTTTCACCTGAGCTACGATGAGGTGGTCGTCAGGGTAACCCCTTAAATGTCTTTCCACTGTGAAAGTTTTGCAGGGGAAGGGTTTGAGTTTAGTGGGTTTGTGTTGGTTTTTGTTGGGTTTTGTTGTTGGTTTTTTTTTTAAATTGAGTAAATTACTTCCCAGTGAAGAACGAAAACATTATGCTTTTGAGTAAATTGTAGTAATCCTCTCATGTGTATCAGCTTTTTGTATGATGCTCCCTCAAAAGCTTTCTTGTCATCTAGGTAAATAACACTCCCTTTCTTCTCCTTGAGTCTGGGTGTTGCTTCTGTGATGATTTAGCTCAGCTTTGTTGCCCATAGTGTTTCTTAATAAAGATGTGCCTACAACTTTCATTGGGCTAAGCCCCATTAAATATTGCATTACTCCAGCTCTACGTGGCTTGTATCTTCCCTGTTGGAAAAATCAAATTTACAGCTCTGAAGGGGTTTTAAAAAAGTCATTACTTTTGCATCTGAGTTTAACAGTTTCTGATGTTCACCTCGCTTTCCTTTGTTACCTCTCTAATCAAAATGAGTGTATCAGGAAAACTTCGTTGTCAGGATGCTACTCCTGGCTCTGTTTTCTTTGTCGTAGGTTTTGCCCTTGTGTGTTACATATGCAAAGTTCAGGGCGAGTATCACTGACCTCAGCACACGTAAAGAATTTTTTAGGTAAAGCAATGCAAATTTAGGGCGACCGGAGAGTCTCTGTGATAGCATTGATGATTTGGCTTATTTTGAGTGACTGAAGTTCTAGATGTAAGGGAAAGAAGCAATTAATGGATTTTTTAAAAGTTACCTTTATATGAAGCCTCCTAGTTTTTGTTTGTCCGCAGTAAGAATAATTGGCAACAGTGGTTTATTTCCAGCTCTGACTGGTTTGCAGATTCGTGCCTAAACTTGATTAAATCTGAATAACAGGTTACCTCCAACCTTCCCACTATATTCTTTTCAACGACGAAGTGTAAAAAAAAAAAAGTAATTTGGTCATTTGAAAGTTTTTTAAGTGAAATGGCTTGTGAAGCTAATCATGGTTTAAAAAACTGCCAGTTTTGAACATTATTGCAATATTATCTCAATATCTTTGTTCATGTTGACAAGCACTTAGCTTTTGAGAGGTCCCGCTTCTTTTCAGCGGCACTGCATGGAAAATAAAGTGCAGTTAGCTTTGGAAAGAGAGAATTTAATTCTGTATGCTCTGATCTTCCTCTGGGAAATGTTCTATAGACCAACATGTTTATGCCTGTGCTAAATCTGAAATACAGAATACAAATACCTACCCAAGTGTAGATATATGTGTGCATAAAAAAGAGCATGTCTATATATACAATATAGGCTATATAAATCTATAAAACAGGTCTCCTGGAGTCAGGGAGAGTTTTCATGGATAAAGGTGTTGAACAATGTATGCAAAAGTAGCAGATGCTGGAATTTTTAAACCCAGCTCTAGAAAACAAATGAATAAATTAAAAGTAGATGGGAAGAAGGTGATGAGGCTTCCTGAGGCTGTGAACATTTTGGGGCCAGGGTCTCACAACACTGCCTGTTTGTACACCGCGTTGTGTTACAAGGTTTTGGGGTTTTTTGGCTGACCCTTATGTGCAGTGACAGTGAAAATGATGAACGGAGACAACAGGTTTTAGCGAGACGTGTGGGGATGGTCCTTCCTGTGTATGAACGTCCGGCCATACAGACCTTCTCCTCCTTACCAGCAACTGCAAAACATCCTTGAGGCCAAGACAGCAATTGCTTACAGAGGAAATTGATGTTGGGAGAGTACTGAATGTATTTTAAGCTGCCTTTTAATGCTATTTAGCAGGTGGAAACAAGGAAGAGATTTAGCAGCATGTGAACTGCCAGTTCTCAGTGGACCACCAAAAGGCTGGAGCAGCTGAGTTGGGCTACCAGAGACACCTCCAGATGTTGTCCAGCAGCATCCATTTGACCGCTTGTGCAGAGTAATAGTGGTGTCCAGATGTGATCAAGCTACATCTGAGTTCTCAGGGAAAGAAACACGCCTATACACGATATAGATATTATACGGTTTCTTGGCATATTCCAGGAGTTCATTTTACATCCAGCGTTTAACCTCTTTTCCCCCCAAGGTACAAATGTCAATATTGGATTTTCTCTGGTTGAATGAATGTGTCACAGTGCAGATTAACGGCTGGCAGTGATAAAGGACTTTTACTTGCCAAAACTAAATTTCTCACAAATGGATCGAAACAGTGTGAGGTACAGAAAAGAAGCAAGATGGGAAATCTTGCCAAATTTAGTCACAATGGTTCATTAAACTGATCTTGAGACCTCGGCATCTGTACTTTTTCCAGGAGCTCCTGCTTTCAGCTGGCGGGTGGTTCGTGTGTGCTGGTGTGTCTGTGTGCGCAAGTGCGCTTGCTCTTGGGGATGAGGTGGCAGGGCAATGCCTAATGATTTCCCCATAAAGAATCTCTCCTTCATTTACATCATAGCATAGGTTGTTTAAGTTAGCTCAGCTCACTTCAGATTTATCTCCTGCTGGAAAACTGATGTGCCTTTGTTATTTATTATTCTTTCAATTGTTGTGTTCTCTGCAAAGCTCAATGGCAATAACTTTACATGTTCTTCTGGTTCACAAAATCTTTTTTTTTTTTTCCCCTCAGTATCATCTCGGAGGCCTTTATCAGTTTCCCACTTCTGTGATTAAGTTTTACATGTTTATTGCCTTGTTAATGATTACGATAAGGGGAGGGGAGTAGAGAAAGGGAAGAAAAAATAGGATACACATGCATCTGTTACTAATATATAATGGATACAGTAATGTTGTCCCAATTGTTCACCACCAAATGTTAGCATTCACAACAGTGACTTGCAAGGCAATGTGTTACTGAAGTGTGGTGAGCGCAAGATTCAAAGCACAGATCTGCTTTCTGTTTCCTTTGACTTTACATGGCTCTGTTTGCTGGGAGATAATTGCAAACACAGGAGTCTAGCAGGCGATGGGAAAGGATCTGCCAAAGAGTTGTGGGTCTGATTTTTCTGGGCTGCTGGAGTACGCATGTTAGGTCAGAAAGTGGTGTTCCAGGATTTTAAAAGCCACTGAGGTCGTGGTAGGCATCTATAAAGTGCTTGACTTAATGCTTGACCCTTTTTATTCATCTCAGGGGACTGTCACACCACAGAGAACCATGGTAGTCCAGCTAGATGGGGAGTGGAGCAGGAGCCGTGGAAGTTGCATCGATTCCTGTTGCAAGTGGAGGGTGTCGTAGACGAAATTGTCCTGTCTTAGCTGAAAAACATGCACTGATCTAAAGTCGGTATGGCACAAGTAAAATGGATTTTTTTGGTCTATTTTAAATAACCGAAAAGTAACTGTATTACTACTCTAAGCTAGGAAACAGCCAGAAAGATCCAAGAATTTTCTGGGGAATCGGTATCTAGTTGATCCTAAAAGGATCTAGTGAGGACATCCGTGCCACTGAAGGGGCAGAAGGCAATGGTGGTCTCTGATCCCGGTGGTCTGGAGCTGGGTCAAAAGCTGCGAGCAGCCCAGCACCCTTCCTCTGGGTTCTGAGGAAGGTACCTAGAGGTACTGTTGAAGCAATAACCTTTCCATTTAGGTTGGTTTGTTTTGGTTTTGTTCTGGGTGTTTTTTTGTTTTTTTTTTGTTTTTTGTTTTTTTTTTAATTATGTTTACATATTGCATTTCCTGTCTCTGTCAGGCTGAGGGCAAGCAGACAGCTATGGTACCAACAGATTGTTTGGGCAGTATCTGTTCCTCAGGGCAGATGATTTACAAAGTTTTACCAAAAGTTCTGGAAATAGCATAAACAGGAAATACTACTCTGAAAAGTAGAAGCAGTGTATTTATTAGGGAATGCAAATGAAAATGTAAATTTAAAGGAGAGGGGGAGGCAGCCGATAAGCAGGAGGTGCTGCAGGAGAGAGTGATGAGGACAGGGCAGCCATCTCATGCAAGACAAGAGGAAACTTAAAGAAACTCTAACAAGAAGGCTGGTCCTGGAATAACAGGACATGTCTAGTCCAAAGGGCTGGTCCCCACATCTCAGACAAGGGCTCGAGCAAAGCGTGCCGTAGCCCCGTGTAGACCCACGCACCCAGTTTTATCCTCACAGGGGCACAGGTGGTGCTGGGGAGAGGATCGATCCCAGCATGGGGGTCTTGCTCCAGCCTGAAATGAGACTCAGCTCTCTCTGGTGTTGCCTAAATTAGCTGAAGTTTGATCTTGAGATGATATTAGGACATTTTGTTCTCGTGTAGCTGCTGGCAGGTTTGCAACTGAATGTTTGGCCCTGACTGAATCATATCATAGAATCATAGAACAATTCAGGTTGGAAAAGACCCTTGGGATCATCGAGTCCAACCATTAACCCTACACTACAAGTTCACCCCTAAACCATCTCACCCAACACCACATCTAAACGACACTTGAACACATCCAGGGATGGCGACTCAACCCCCTCCCTAGGCAGTCTGTTCCAGGGTCTGACCACTCTTTCTGTGAAGAATTTCTTCCTAATGTCCTGTTGCCCTGTTGCAACTTGAAACCATTCCCCCTGGTTCTGTCCCTAATTAATTGATTTTGGGGTTGGATTATGACTCTCAGAACATTTTGGGCTTTGTGGGCTGAGGCCAGGCCTACAGGAGCAGTGGCGGGGCTGTGTGTGTGGCTCTGGCAAGCAGCAGCTGCCAGTGAGGAAGGTGGGGATGGTCAGAAAAGCGACGAGCCAAGATGTTCTGGTCCAGACACGCGGTGATCAAGCCCACACTCGGCGTGAGCATGGGGAAGCTGTCACTTCTCCGGGTGGCACCAGCAAGCCCTGTTGTTGGACACGTCCCTCTCCGTAGGGATGGCACTGGGAGCACCAGGCAGGCTGTCCTCATGGGCAGCTCGTCCAGCCAGGTCTTCTTGCGGGGAGGCTGAGGCCCTGCGTTTTCACTCAGAATGCCCCCAAGGTGTGCAGGGCAGGAGTACCCGCCAGGGGCGATGATGGGTGGACAGTGCCTGGCTTAGGGGGGTGGGTACAAGGCAAACGTGGAGCCTTTCCCCTCTCATTTCTGCATGCTTGTCTGCTTCTTGCAAGCCATAGCTGACCTCCTGCGTGGCTCCTTCACAATGTGCATGCAAAAGGCTCGGTCCAGGTCCCACGAGCCCTGAGCGCTGTTCCTCTGAGGAGTCACAGTGGTCTGGGTGCACAGGGAGGTTTGCTGTGCTCGGTCTCCAAGGAGAGCCCTTCCCTCTCCCAGTGCCATCAGCTCTGCTTTTCCATCAGCACTCAACTGGAATGCAAAAAAACCCATATTGATAACTTAAAAAGACAATGTCAATGATCAGAGTCAGAGCAATAAAAATGAAGTGCGTGGCTGCTGCCAGGCTTCTTTCTCACTCCTTGGTGTTCTGGCTCCAGCACTCAAGCAAGGGATTTAAATATAAACCAGATCATTAACGGCTGGCTCAACATCTGCTAATATTATTTTCCTTGCATTGTCTGTGCGTCTTTGTTTATCTCAGTGTGCTACTTTGTTTTTCCCCTTTTATAATAAGGATCATTCCTTTATTTTAAAGCGCCGCATCAATTTTCAATTGCTTGGGCTCTTGGAGCCTCCCACGCTTTGCCCACATGCTTGCACCGCACGAAGAGGTGGAGAAACAAAACGAATGCGAAGCGTGGGATGATTGTTGCTTCAAAAAAACCAGTAATTAAGAATCTGTTAGAAAAATAACAACTGAGTTTAATATGAGCTTAACTTAGCTGCATGAGCTGGACAGAGAGAGGCTCCTGGGCTCTTTCATAGAAAGCAAGTGGCTCGACTCTTCAGGAGGCTTTCAAGTGATGTTGAAGTGGATTCATGAAACTCCAGTAAGAGGCGTTGTTCTTGTTACTGGAGAGATGACTTGCCTCTTCCTTTAAAAAGAAATTATAATAACCAGCGTTGTAATGAGAATTCAAATGCAAACGACAAAGACTTTGGTATAAAATCCACCTGTGTACTAAGGTAGCAGATTTATTTCAACAAAATCCTGGGCAATTCTCAGTTAAGCCCCAAAGCCTGTTGTTATTACACCTCTACCTTGATACCACGGAGCAGACGATACAATATGCAAAATCACCAGCTGTTCAGATATTCAGAGAGTACTTAAGCTAAGTGAATTGAGGATGGAGCATACTTTTTTACCTTGAAATTCGTCTGTATGTCTTTTGTTTCCACTCTTCTAGCTTCACAATTCTTAAAGTTCATTGCACTTATCCTGATGAAAAAGAACTGAAGAGAGAAATTAGATCTGTGATACCTACTGAACATAACTTTCTGTGAAGCAGATGGACTTATAATATGATATCATAGGACTAGAGCTATCTTCTGCTTAGAGCTGTTCAAGAGGATCTCATTCCTTTACTTGCCAGAGACAAGCAGAAGCAAAACCCCCTTTCCTCTTCCTAGACCTCAGGAGGTCTTCTGCCACATGGGAGGTTTTCTGATTGTCCAGAAGAGTCCTCGTCCCTAGAAGAGCAAGGAATCTCTGCCACTTTTAAGAAAACTGTAGTTCAGGACATCTAGTTTAAGTACTTTATTGCTGGTCCCAGGTTGGGAAGCACTGCTGCTCCCTTCGTGCCCCTCACGTGGACCTGGGGCAGCAGTCTTGAGGTGCTTGATCCCTTTATCTCAGAGACAAATGCCAGAAGACAACTGTAAAGCATGGCCAGATCTTCTTGCTGTAGCCTCTGTTTCTGCAAAGGTCTCCCTTGACTGTTTCCATCTTTGGTGCTTGCTGGGATATTGCTGGGACTGATAGTAATTACTCTACATCTGCTCTAGAAAAAGTCTCCCACCAGTGTAGTACAGGCATGGACCATTTAGTCTCATCCAGAGAACTCCTCTATGGCAGAGTGTTGCTAGTCAACATTTTTTTTTCAGAGGCCTTAACTTTGCAATGTAGATGATAGGTGTTAGCAGTACATTACTGGCAGCTCTATAAGTAAAAAAACAAAGCTATTCTGCCTTGGCACGAATGTGTCCTTTCTGCTAGGCTTTGTAATGCTGAGGTTTTACTTGGGGATGTCATGTTTCTTAGAGGCTTGATTAATAAAATGTTGCCCCGAGTTTTATGACAGCTGGTAGCCAGTTTGTGCTGGAGAGAAGTGCAAGTTATATTATCCAGGATGGTTGGGCTGGAGGAGAAATGGATCACTTTGCAAAATCCATCCCCGGAGTGACAAAATTTGGAGCACCAGTCTCTGGTGCTCGCACACCCTTTGGCTTAAGGAGGTATTGCAAGACCCTCCTTGGCGGTAACTTTAAATATTACCTCATTGCAGTGAAATGCTTAAGACAGATAGTAGTTGCAGTAGCTCAGTAATGATAACTCAGTAGTCTGAAAATTTCCTTTGGGTATCTCGCATGAAACGCTTCAAAAGCTGAGGCACGTCATTCTCAGTATGAAGCAATAATTTGAAACACTGCAGATCCAGATGCTGACTTCCCACTGAATTCGTTGTAAATCACATGCATTTGTACTGTCTGAGCCTGGGCAAACAGCTCTCACCCGAGGAAACGAGTTGTGCTCAAGCCTGCGTAAACAAACCCACACACCGAGCTTATTTCACCGGGCAAAAGTCCACTCCTTAACACAGGTGGGAAGATCAGGCTGTCACCTTCCCTATGTGGACACTGGAAAAGGCTGCGTTTCATTGCTGTGGAAAGCCAGGGTATCTTCGCTACCGTCCTTCAACCATCACCCATCTGGTGGATGTTTTATGGTTTGCATTCGCACAGAAAATATCCTTGGGTCAGGGTCACAGTTTTTTGCGCTTGGGCAACGCATGGAAGCGGAGGATAAGGTTCATCCCTCCATGAAGGGAGAGTTGGAGAAGGACCATCAGAGATCAGGTGGATCTCAAGCTGTTGGAGGCCCTCAGTGATATGGGCAGACCCCACGAAATAGCATCAGAAGCTGAGGTTCCCCATCTGCTCCAGGGCTGACAGCTGCTTCGATGCATGACAAAACCACGGACGTGACACCGTTTTGCTTCTCTGCTTCTTCAGTGTTTCTCTCATGTTTTAAATAAACTTTTGACTTCTGTCCAAATGCAGTTAAGTAGGAGGAAAAGGAAAACTTGAACAGCCTTGAAAACCCATGGAAATAGGTGATAAATGAATGTGGCCTGCCTGAGATTATATGGTAACCAAGACTGCATAAATCATAACTATTTTCAGTCTTTTATTAAACTAGTGAGATTGAGTTGTGGAATACTTCTTTTTTTCTTTCTTTCTTTTTTTTTTTTTAAAGAAGGCTAATAGTTATTTAGCTATGGTGAAGATCAGATCACACCAAATTTGTTTTGGCCCATCACAGTCCAGTTTCTCATGTGTCAGCTGTTGATAATTTCTCAGCAACCAACCTGGAATACTACCTGAACTACTGCCAAAACAATCTGCCTCCAAAACATGTGAAAGGCTTCAGCATGCAAATAATGGAGAGCTCCTGGACAAAGAGTTTCAAAGGCCCTACTTCCTTCCACTGCTTTGAACTGAGGTTGTATGCCCCAGACTGCTAGGATCCATGGGTCTTCTGGCTTTTTGTGAAAGCATCTTTTGTCATTGTAGCAAAAGCTTTTAGAGAAAGTTATTGATGTATGAAAAGAAACTTCATTGCTTTTGCTACCACCTGGGCAGATGGAGAAGGTTGAGTCTAAAACCCCATGGAGGTTTCATGAAAATTTGAGCTTGGTAGATCTATACCCATTTCTACAAGGAGGCAGACACTTGCTCTGAGCTCTGTCTGTTCTCATGTGCGCTTTTTCTCATCTGCATAGATTCTCTTGGGTTTGGCACCATACTGGTGTGACCACATGTTTCCTGACTGGCTTGGAGTGCAGTCAGATCGAACTTGAGCCTGCCTGCAAAATGCAATGTAGACACAGCCTTTGATGTGTTCCTGAGCCAGATGTAGCCCTTTCCAGCATAAGGAATGTGGAACAACAAGTTTTATGACATCTGGTGATGCAAATGTTACCCCAGATTGAGCACTGGTTCCTATCCAAAATGATAATCTCTCTTTGTGGGCTGCACTTATTTAGGGCCTGTATCTCCAGTGCTCAAGTGTTTTCTTCATGGCTTGCCTGTGCAAAATAGTGGATCTCTTGCATGTATATGCAGGCAAACAGTTGATTTGCAGGTGGAAATGAACTATTTCTAATAGCTGGAAATAATAAGAAAACTGAAGAATCCCAGAGAAGCTGATATTCTTGTGTTAAAGGTCTTGTAAATAAAACAAAGCAAAGAAGTGGCAGCATATGTTTATTGTCCCCAAGTTAAGTAATGTTTTCTTGACTGAGCAATGTCTCTGCCAAATGACTTATGAAGAGCTTTGTTGTGGCGTTAAGTTGAAGTCAGGGAAAATCAGTATTGTTACAGGCATTTTGATCTGACATGGGCTGTTTCTGCAAAGTCACTGGACTTTGTGAACTACAGTGAAATCCTTATGTCAATGCCCACAAGCTAATGCGGGCTAGGGAAAAAGTAAGATAATAACAAAACAGTGAAAACTTTTGTGGAAGAAGCCAAGCAGGAAGAATCTGTACGTGATCTCTGTGGGACTTGTGGGTGCTCAGCAGCTCCAGAAAAACAGACCACTGATGGTGGTGCTTAATATATTGACCTAGCTGCTGAGCTGCAGGCACAAAAGCACAGAAATTGTTTTGGGGGGCTCTGGTGGTCTGTTCTCGTTTGTCCTCCTTGAATGCATGGCGGGAGACATCTAGGGACATGTTCCTCCTACTGTCGGACTGCTTGGAGGAAGAAGCTGAAGAATGCAAAGCTCGCCGATACCTCTAATATAACTTCTCTATTCCCAGGGAGTTGTGCCTCAGCTCTTACTTTCAGCAGAACGTGGTGTAGGGTGCTGTGGAACTGGCATGAAAAACACAAGAAGCCAGTCAGGAAAAGTTAATGTTGCTATGTTGGATATTCCTGGGAAGCTATGATATTCCGGCTGTAGAAACATCGCTGCAGACATTGTCGGGACAGGTACTCAGGAAGATCATGCGAATAGATTAGATTGAGTATCTTGTCCTGAAAGTGCTGTGTCATGTGAGCGCCGATACCCCTCGTCTTGCTGATTAAGTGTGCGAGCACAAAGAGTACCCCGCTGCCCCTCCCAAACTCAACAGCTGCTACTTGGAAGAGGCTTTTTTTCCCCCCTGTAATTGGTATTAGATGATGATGATGCCACAGGCTTTGAAACGTTGGAAGCCAGCACTGATCACGCTTACAGATAGCTGAACAATGCAGTGCAATGTAAACTAGGCAAACAAATCCATCTGGGTTGCCAGAGAAGGCAGAGAAAAGCTCTAATCTTCTAGAAGCAGCTGTTGGCCAAGCTGACATTGAAAGGCATTATTTTTAAAATGAAAGCTTCTGTGTGGGTGATGAAAGCTGCTGGATTTCTTGCTTTGGACTGGAAGCGCTTGTCAGTAGCCCAAGCAGAGATCAAAATCATCGAATGCTGCAGTACAAGAGAGATAAGCAGGACCCTCTTCAGTGGAGTAATAAATTCCTGTCTGTGCTGGGACATGGTGGCTTTTGCTGGGAAGCCAGGGAAGGACGGTGGTTGTTGCACCTGAGCCAGACAGTGGAATGCACCCTGAGTCAAGATCTTAGCAAACTGTGTAAGTCAAGAGGCAGGAATCCTGATCTTATTCCTCCTGGGGAAGTCTCAAAGCATGGGGAAGCTCATAGGCAGGCAGTAACCCATGCCAAGTCCCAGGGTGGACTTTATCAGGAATGGTTACATGAGCAAAACTTTCTTCAGGTAGCTACAGCCTGCGGCAGCAAACAAATAACATCAGGAGTTTGAAGTGCTGCTCCCAAAAAGCAAGCTACATCAGTCAAAGCAGCTTTATTCCAGCACAAATGAGCTAAACCTAGGGTTTTTGCTAATATAAAGTTAGAAGAAAAAAAAACAGAACAAAACCAAACCCTGAAATTGCATAGTCATATTGGCAATTGTCTTTAAAAGTGTCTTTAGAAGTCTAATCTTAGTGCCACAAAAGTTCAGTTTATTAAAAAAAAAAGAGAGAGAGAGAATAATTTGATTTATGAGGATAGCATTGTTAGCATCAGTAAGTGTGTGGGTTTTTCACCTAGGGTGGGCTGATACAGTTCAAATGCAGAAGAGCAATGAAGGGGTCTCTGATGGGTATGGCACTCCCAGGAGCTTGGTGGTCAATTACTAATGGCAGTAGCAGCAGGTAAAATAGTTGCAATTTGTGTTGCTTTTAACAGTCCCTTGATGCCTGAGGGATGCTGCAAAGATTCCTATTTCTCTTTTGTGCGCTTGTGACTGCCAGAACAGTAAAAGCCACCCTACCAGGATTAAGTGGCATTATTATTTGTCCGGCAGACAGGGCTGGTGGACCACAGGGGGGTTGGGTCAGAGCTAGAGGGGTTTGTCAGAGCTGTGGAGTCATGGCAGGGCTGTCACGTGTCAGCGAAGGCAGGATGAGGACCTCCTTCACAGAGAAGAGGCGTGACACTGTAGGACCCTGTGTTGGAGTCCGTTGTGAGTGGTTCCCATGGTACGTGATGAGATGGTCAAATTAAGGCCTCCGGGCTTGGAGGCTGGAAGGGGAAGAGTAGCACCCAGGGTTAGTGCTAAGCCCCCTTTTTGAAAGCAAGTCGTCCTTTGGGCATTGGTGCAGGTGGTTTGCCTGGCAGAGCAAACGCGGGAGGGGAGGAGCAAGCAGAATGTTTCATTATCCTCATTGCCGGAGAGTTGAGAGAATCTGACAGGGAAACTTGTTTAGCTGCAAAGCCGTATAGACCACATCGTCTAAATATGTTTTGTTTCCCTGTTAAACTCCATTTGTAAGAGTGACAAGAAAACTAATAAAATCTACCAAGAACAAGGATGGTAATTTAGCACTTGGAGTGTGAGAGAAGATTGGCTACGCTGCTCTGACATCTCCAAGCCATGCCTGAAGTGCAGATATTTCTTCTGATGAGCTATGAGCCTGCACAGAAGGGTTTTTTTTCTGTCATTTTTTTTGTCTTCTGGACAACATCTACCACCTGTCTTCTGAGGCTTTTCACACGAAGATGTTGCCAGCCAGCTTTACAGAGAGAAGTTAAAAGGCTCAGTAGGTAACGCAACGCTCTGCAAGATGAAAACCGAACCACCCCAGAAGGAGTTATAGGTTACCTCATACAAGAAGGCTCTCCTCGATTTGCGCTGGGTTGTGGTGGCTTCCATCACAACCGTGTCGATCGAGCGTGAACCGCTGCCGTCAACAGACATGTGCGGGTCTAACGTGTCAGTCACCTGCTTGATGATGGCCAGTCAAGGCACTGCACTTCAACATACACCTGAACATCGTTAATGAACGAAAACTTCCAACAGCTTTGTTCCTTCTGGTTTGCTTTGGCCTCGTAAACTTTTTCCACAGCAGTTTTTGAAAAAGAGAAGTGGTGCATTTTTAACAAGCGTTTAAAGACTAATTCAATATTCTTATTCAAACTTGCCAATGTAAACGGGGAGAGGCGAGGTGGGGGGAAACACCTAAGAAATGAAAACCCAAACGTGCCAATGTAAACGGGGAGAAGTGAGGTGGGGGGAAACACCTAAGAAATGAAAACCAAAAAACCTCAAAATATAGTTTTGTGGAATAAAAACTTGAAATATAGTTTTGTGGAATAAAAACTTGAAATACAGTTTTGTGGAATAAAAACTCAAAATACAGTTTTGTGAAATGAAAACTCAAAATATAGTTTTGTCGAATAAAATCTCGAGATACATGTTTGTGAAATGAAAACTCAAAATACAGTTTTGTGGAGTAAAAACTTGAAATACGGTTTTGTGGAATGACTCCATGCCCAGATTTCAGATTTATGTAGCGATATTTTTGGTGCCCAAAATTTTCCTGGTGATCAGCCTTTATCTTCACAGCTCCTGCCCAGTGCTGCTCTGAGGTCAGGTTGCATGTGGCTAAACAGCTGCTGTACTCAACCAGAGGTGGAAGCATTTCCATGATGGTCTGAAAAGAACTAGTGTACAGCATTTGTACAGCTCTTTGGGGATCTTCCTGGATGAAAGGCACTATTATACGGGTAAGATCATTATCATTATCATGAAAAACCTTCTCAAGGAAGCAATTCCACCTTCTGCTTCTGACACCTCATTTCTCTGTTGTCTCAGGAGCCTCTTTTGTATCTCCTAGGAGTGTCAGTTCACATCTTAATCTCTTTGTATGTAATCTCATTACAGATAATCCCATTTGCTGGAGATGTCAGTACTTCTCCACCATGTGAGGAAGGATTTCAACTCGGCTCGTTTTGTAACTGATCCCAGCCTCATTCACTGTACAAAACAGACTGGCTGTAGCTGGAATCTCCCTTAGGTTAAGCTTGCTGTGGTCAGGGAAATTCAAGACAGTGAGAAAGGAGGAAAGACAGGAGGAATGAAAGACAGAGAGAAAAAAAGAAAGAGAGAAAGAAACTCCTTTCTGCTAATGATATCTAATACTCATCTAATGATATCTATCTCCATCTCACTGTTCATGTGAGAGAGGAATTTTCCCTTTAGAAAATAATGAAGATTTATAAAAAGATAATAATAAAAGAAGTTTGGAAATTACTTTCCCAGCCATCCATCTTTAGCTGGGTCTGCGTGATAGAGGCAGATGTACTGTGAGCCTTCCTCACTTTGATTTCTTGCCTTTTAGTAACTCTTGTCAATTAGGGAGGATATAGTCTACTCTCAATTCATTAAGTGCACCACAATTGTCAGCTAGTGATAGGCTCAGGGGAGGCCAGGACTAAGTAAACATGGAGGATAAATTATACAAGAAGAGCACAGTTTGGAGGAAAACAGGGCCCTCTTTATACAACACGCTCATCCTTAAAATCCAGAGTAAGATCCTATCATTGATGAAAATCCAAAACCTCATGTTCTTAAAGGGAAGAGTGAGAGGGGAAAAAAAAAAGCAGTCACTCTCCTTTGACGGTTTGAAAAAAGAAAAGATGTTTGTACCACTCACTGACTGGCTAATGAATAATCAGATTTCACAGCTTGAGTGCTGGGGTGGTAATTTGGTTGCACGCCATGCTCCAAATCCATGGAATAGTGCTTCATTAATGTGAAGACCTGTATAATCAAACAATTAGCAGTCTCTCTGCTGCTAAAGCAGCTTTTCATCAGCATATATACTTCGTTGTAAGATGAGTCTCAAATTACTGGATCTGACAGCAACTAGTCTTTTACTAAATCACAGCAGCAGTAAAGCAGGGTGGACGGAACATTCATTTTTTAACCTATTTCTGCATCTGCAAGAGGTTCACTCTATCTATGCCACATGCCCTATGTAACTACTAATGGGAAAGTGAAGACATTATAGGTGAACTGAAGTTTCATTTAAATGAGTAAATCACATTAGGTTTTTCTTTTTTAACATTATGCTTAGATGCCGTAAATTAGTAGTGATATGTTGCTACTTCTCACTTCACCTACTTCTTACTTCACTTATCTTCCAGGAAGGATGAAGAGACTTCTACTTGCATTCTGGTACTGGAATGTCTCCCTCTTCTCTTCCTTCTACAGGATTTAACCAGGCAGAAGGAAGAGCCACAAACTCTTCTATCGTTTGACAGTGGATTCTGCTGAGGTCCAAGGGAAATCAGCTGTCCTCTGCTCTCCATTTCCTTGGAAAACATCACAGGGAGGAGGTGGAAAAAGTGAAGATGAGTCCAGACTGCAACATTGATCTTCACGTGCGGGTATGACTCTCCCACTTGTTTTAAGCTCAGGAAGCCCTGGGGCACAGGGTCTCTTGTGCCTCTTGTCTCCGTGAAAGCTGGGGATGTTGTTGGCACCTTCCAGGGGACAAAAGCATCGATAGGGGCCTGAGCTACTGTTCATGCACCTGTTGTCACCATGCTGGTGGGCAACGGAGGTGTTCTGTGGAAGGATGGGACAGCGCATAGGATCAGAGTAAGCTGGCAAAACGTGTGGAAGGATAAAGTGTTCTGAGTACAGATGTTTTTGTAGAGCTTTCCCACACTCTGATTGCAGGCACTTTCCCTCATATTAGCAAATAAGGCTTAGGATTATTTATTTGTGTACACGCTACATGACTTTTTCGTTCCCTTTGGTAAAGCCTTCATTTCGCTGGACATCAGCTGGATGTCAGGGGGTTTGTTCTGTTCTGTGGCCCAGCACGTGCTAGCTCCTGGCTGTTCCTGGAAATATCTAGCAAGTATTTGTGATGTTGGCATAGATACTGCACCAGAACCTGTGCTTGTGTGGGACCGCGTAATGAAGTTCATTTGTGTCAGATGAGACATTGGCCCTTTACTTTTATGATCTAATTTAGCAATAGCTAAATATAAGTGAAATGGCGCTGGACTGTTTTCATGGCTGCAGTGGTTTATTTGGTTTTATCTTCTTTCTTGTCCAAAAAAAAAAAAAGAAAAAAGAGAGGAAAAAAAAAAGAGATATTTTTTATGTTATGGCTGCTGTACCTGTTGCTGTTCTGGGACCCAGATGTTTGAGTGCACGTCATGGTAGCTAAAGGCTCAGTAGCTCCAAGTAACTGTTGATCTGCCCTGCCTGAAGAGGTGTTTTCTGAATAGCAGATGTGGAAGTGGCAATGAATCAGGTTCAGCCTAAAGAAGGTTTTCTCCAAGAGCTAAAAGAGTTAAAACCTGACCATTTCAGAGCAGATGAAAGGGCAGGTCTCCTGCTTTCCACATCTGTGTCAGTCTAACACCAGCTTGAGAGGACTGTGCTGCAAAGGTCACCCTGATTGTTTTATCAGAAACAGAGAGACGGGAACTGGAAAAGGCCAAAACATCCCTCGAGCTGACTGCCCAGTTTCCAGCAAGAGCTATGAGGTACTAGCACAGCGTTTTCCCCCAGGCTGTGATCTCCTTTGGAGTCCCAAGCCCCCGCGAACTCTGAATGCAGAAAATCTGTCGCCCGTGGGGAGTTACTCGCTGGTCGGGGAATCGCCCCCGCTGTCAGGTGCAGGAGTGAAGGCGAGGACAGGGACCCTGGATCTAGCCCTGCTCCTGCCCTCCGTGCGCTGTCACTGACTCCACAGGGCAAAATGGGCGCAGTTTCTACAGTAATGAAGCAAGCGAGTGGGTTGTTTGGGTTTTACTTGGGGTTTTTTTGATCATATGATGTGTCTTAATGCCTCTCTCCTTTCTGAAGTACAGCAAACATCTCTCTGGCACCGGCTGAACCTCTACCACTGTGTAAGTAAGGCATCGGTAAAGAAAACGCAAATAGAGACATGGCATCTGGATCTAAAGAAAAATATATTTTCTAACACGGAGCTGATGATTTTTGATCTTTGTGATGGTATAGCCCATGAGATCACATGCAGTGTCCTCTTCATTGTAACAGGCAGAGGAAAGAGAGTCCATTACCAGACACTAAATATGCTCATTAATTTTCTTAGGCATTCATCTTGCTTATAACAATTTGGATGTGTACGCCGAAACTTAGGAACCCGTTCACAAAGCTGGCGCTGCTTTGTGCCATGATGTTGTGACACATTCCTTCCAGAAACACTTCTTTGTCCAGTCCTTGCCCAAAAAACAATTGGGAACATTTTTTTGTTTGTTTTTCCGTTGGATTCCTTTACAAATGTCCTCGATGATTATTTCCTTGATGAGAAGAGGGTAGAACCGTGACCACCTGCTGACGGGCTGTGATGCAGTGAGCTCTGGCAGAGCTTTTATCCTCAGGAGGACAGAGTGTGAAAAAAGGCCCAGGAAATTCATAAGGAGGAGTAGGTTTTAACAAATGCCTTAGGGGAATTAGCCATAAAGTCCTGGCACAGGAGTTATGTGCCTACAGCTCACCAGCGCTTTTATAATCTTACCCTTAAGCCACTTACTTGATTTCAGGTTCGCCCTCCCTCCCTCCAACCCCCAGGGAGGGGGAAAAATGATAAAAATGGAATAAAAGCGGGGAGGCAATGCCTTTATGGAAATAGCTGGTATCCCGGTCTAGCAGGGGATGCAAACCCCTGCCAGGGTATCCCGAGACTGCAGGAGGAACGCAAATCAGTGCCCTGCACCCGCGGGAATGGTTTCTGTCTCAGGATGCTCTTCCTTGAGACAGCAACATACGCTGCAAGGGTAGCACTCCGCCAGTACACACGCAGAACTAAGAGGCAGATAACACGAAGGAAAAATAAAAAAATAAATGTAGAATTGTTGCAGGAATAGGGTCAAAAGGGATGGAAATATTCGTAAGGTGCTGCGAAAGACAGTTACGTGAAACTTGGTACTTAAATGGGTGTACGTGAAAGAATCAATCAGTCTGTTGTAGATTGATCAGAACAAATCCAACGGCTCTAAGGAAATGAGGTCCAATACTCATATAAGTTTCATTTGTTGCTGATTTATAAATAATAACGTTATTTTCAGGACTAATTATTTAAACTCTGCCAACTAAACATAATTTAAAAAACACGACCTTTGTATAAAGACATTAATTTCACCCTGTTTTTTGAAAAGCAGTTTATTTTTCCTTTTCTTTTTTCTCTCTTGCATAAAACTTGTGTTTTAACAAATCACTGCCATGAGCTAACCCAGATCTGAATCCAGAAAATGCTCTCAACATTATCCTTCTCTGTTCACATATATTTGAAGTAAATTACATCAAATTGTATTTGAAATACCAAACTGGCATTAATGGAAGCTTTTTTTGCTCCAGGCACCATTTTAAAATAGATGAGCATAAAAATGCAGTCTGCATCATTAAGTTTATATGAAACTAGTGAGAATAAAAATCACCATGTAAGTTCTAATAAGATGTGTTTTTCATTCCAGTTTAATAACCCAAGACTATATTCATCTTCCCGTATAATAAATACACTGAAAGGAATTCATTCTTTTGTGGTTTTTTTACATGTTGAGGGTTTCAGAAGATGGAGTTTTCTGGGAAGCTGGGTGAAGAAAATTCTTTAATATGGCAGTGCGGAGTATTATTATCATAAATAATTAATGTGCACAGCAGAAGAAAGCCTAGCTTCATTAATAATTCTTATTTTTAGTTGGCATAAGCTAGAGGTGCTGTATCTTCTTTCATCCGATCTCTGTCAATTTTCCCCGATTTTCATTTACTAGATGTTAAAATTTTAAAGGTACGCTGCATTTTGCAGTAGATTTTTGTTTGCGGCTTTTGCATTAATAGCTAATTCTTACCCATCGAGATATTTTCAGTAGCAAGCAGAAAAAAAAAAGGAAGGAAAAAAAAATAAAATAGCAGCCAGGCAAGGTAGAGTGGGCATCAGTGTCAGCTCCTTTCATCTTTCATTTCCCTTTGGGACCAGTTAAGATGCTTCTTTGATTAAGACCTCAGGAAATATTAAAAAGCTCTTCGGTGAATTTAAACTCATCAGACTTGGCTCTGTTTATTTTCTTTGAATACTGAGATAATTTGCCTCCCACGTTTCAGGTGCGCCGGGTTCCCTCCGGCAAAATTGTTCCTCGTTGTCGCTGACCCTCCCTCCCACCAACCCATGGTCCTTCGTTAATGCTGCTCCTAAACCTTCCTTGTTAGCCCAAATGAGGACATAAAGATGACACTATAGATGGCACCCAGGCGGAATTAAAACGAAGGAGTGTGATGTGGCACCTGAAGGGGAAAAAAAACCAAACCAAACCAAACCCAAACCATGGAGGGACGGGGGGAAAACTGTTTTTTCTTGTTGCAAACCGTAGGTGGGGAAGAGGCTGCAATTCTCATCGCAACTTTGGAGACACCAGTACCGTGGGGATGCGACGTCAACCCGCATTATGCCCTTTAAACACATTTGCAAATGTTCCTGTTAATCAGAGAAAATGTTAGAGCTGACTGAAAAGCTATGGGGTTTGGGTTGGTTTGGGGTTTTTTTTCCCTCTCAACTATTTTGAAAGAAACGTGTTTGTTGCTTTTTTATTTTTTTTTCCTTCCAAACTGTATTGAGTGGGTACAAAATACCCTGGTGGGTAAAAAATAAGCAGCACCTTCCTCCTAATTTTTATACATTTCTCTCTCTTTTTTAACTGTTTGCCTCCTTTTAATTTTCTTGACACTTAAAAGAGAAAAAAACCAAAGAGGTGAAGAAGAAGAAGAAAGGAAGAAGAAAAGAAGAAGAAAAGAAGAAGAAAAGAAGAAGAAAAGAAGAAGAAAAGAAGAAGAAGAGGAAGAAAAGAAGAAGAAAAGAAGAAGACGACAACGATGACGATGGGAGATGGAAGCACCCTGCAAAAATACCAAATATGAGGTGAGTGGAGAAGGAAGACGACAGAAAGCAAAATGCATACAGTTGCTCACTTGGGAAAAAGGGCCGGTTTAACTTCATTTATTTGGGGATGAAAATTTTCAGCTACTTGCAATACTTCTAAAGTAGCCCAGGTGGTCATTTCAGCCAGGTATCACCGCACCTTCCACCAGACATTGGTGTTCCTTACACAACCAATTTATTTTCATGTATTTTCACAGCTTTCCTCCTACCTTAGCACATGTTATTTAACATACACAAGTGCTGCGGCTCGTGTCCTGGCGTGGCTTGGAGAGGCAGGCTGGGCAAAGGTGAGAAGTGAGGCTCCCATCAGTGAAAAAAATCTCCTGCCTCTGTGTCTGTGTACACACATCACGTACACCCCCCAAAATTAGTGGTGTCACTGACCTCCTCCCCCCCATGCACGACCTCAGATGAAATAATAATCAGAGGCCATATATCCGGAGGGGAGCTGCTTTTGCTGGATTTCAATTCTGTCTTCGAGGTGCTCAGTTACAAATATTTTCAGCTTTTTTTGTTGTTTTTCTTTTTTTTGTGGTTTCGCTGCGCGCTTATTTTCACGCACGGTAAGAGGTGACATTCCTACGTTTCATTGGGGCATTTGCTACCGCTGAAAGGGGAAAAAAAAGTTGGCAAAACTTTGTGTTGCAACAACGGCACACTCACTTAATCAGCAAACGCAGACCAATTATACAATAGGTGAAAGACATGGGCTTGCATGCTAAAAATCTGCATTTTCCTGCTGCTTTTATTTCCTATTAATCCTCTCTGATAATGGGTTTATTTTGCAGGAAAATATGCAAATACCTTAATCTGGTAGAACAGGATGACGGTCTGAATGTGTGTCTCTTCACTCTACGTTGACAAACACTTGTTTAAGAGGAGCAGCACTAGGAAGAGGATAAATTTCTGAGTGGAAAATCAGGATATCTGCAGAAAAACTGTGTAGCCCTTTGAACAAAAAATAAAATAAATGTATGGGCATTGAGAAACAGACTCTGCAAATAATAATTTTTCCCCTTTTCTGAAATGCAGTTCATTAGTAAATGAGTAGGTGAAGGAATTGAGGATCTTTTGCTGCTTTCTTTCTGCACCTACATAATGAAAAAAGTCTCACTTTTTAGAAGATCTGTTGTCTCTTTGTTTTATTTTATACGTTAATTACATAGTGTCAGCTGTTGGAACAATACTCCTAAAATATTCCTGTAAATGTTGAAACTGTATCTGCGGAGACTTTCATAATTTTTATTTTTTTTTCCCCCCGACATCCTAATTTGAAGAGTGATTTAAGAACTGATTGGCAGTTGGCAAAAAATGAATTATAATGAACTCATTTCAGTAGAGATGGACCAGATACCACGCCGGCTGTCAAAACTTTTCAAAGCTGGTTTCTCTCCAGTAAATGTGATCCTGCAGGCTCTGTCCATCTGCCTACAAGAACAGACACATTCGCATTCTGCAGGAAACGCTGCTGAGAAAATACCACCGAGAATTATCAATTTTGTGAGCGCTCGTCGCTTTCAGCAAGGAAACTGGACGACGATAAACACCAAGGCAAAACAACAGTGCTGGGCTCCTTTGCCCTTTTTTCTTTTCTTTTCCACCTTTTTTTTGGCTTTTTTCCCCCTTCCCCCCTCCTTTTTTCCCCCTTTTTGCCCCTTTTCCCCGTTTCTCCCCCTTTCCCCCTTTTTTAACCTTTTTTCCCGTTTTTCTTTTTTTCCCTTTTTTCCTTTTTCCCCTTTTTCCCTTTTTTCCCCCTTTTTCCCTGTTTCTTCCCTTTTTTCTTTTATTTTCCCTTTTTTCTCTTTTTTTCCCTTTTCCCCTCCTTTTTTTTTTCTTTTTCTTTTTATTTCCTTTTTTTTCTTCCTCCTTTTTTTGTTTCCTTTTTGCATTAGCAGGTAACCAACATGATGCAGCGCGATGAGTCTTTTGCCGGGCGAAGGAGCAGCAGCTGGAGCAGGGCTGAGCCCTCCCGGCCACAGGGATGCTTGAGGGTGACCTGAAGCTGTTTGCTTACAAGGACGGTTTGATTCTTGGCCTCCCCCTAAATTTTGTGGGTGCAAAGCCAAGTCGCAGCCGACACATGAAGCAGCTGAATTGAAAAAAAAAGCTGTGCCAGCTGTTTGGCCTCTCTGGTTGCTCTCCTGTTGCACGAAATTACAATAGCTCTGAGGTTTAAGGAAAACCACATGAATTCACCCCAGACACAGCATCTGGGGAGCAAGTTCTTCCTCGCCCAGAGCACACCAGCCCACCTCGGTTAAGTCCAAGGTGGCCAGTCAATGGTCACCCTGCCCCAGCCCCTGCAGAGGGTCAGCTCACAATGCTCATTTTTCAGTTGTTTCCAAACCCTGCCCCCTTTTTCTCTCTTTTCCCCCCCAAGAGATTGTTACTGTGTCTTCCCTGGCTGTTAAGGTCTTGGTCGCCATCCCAGTCCCCGGCTGCAGACCCTCCCCAACCTCTCTCCGTTTTCGAAGGAGTCTCTCAAACGAGGGACTTAAAGCACAGCATCGCTGCTGAATTTTTAATCAATGTAGTGAAACAAAGGAAATTAAGAAACTCTCACGGTATTTAGGACGTAATATGTGGCTAAACCACGTACCTTACTCCACCTTACAGTCACAGTCAGGGTGGCAAGCACCTAGAAGCCATTTAACACCTCAGGAGTTTTGCTTCTAGGTGCTTGGTACTGTGATCAGGCAACTTTTATTTGTGTTTCGTGGTGCTATGGTTGCACGTGGCTGAAGTGAATCGGGGAGGAAGTATTCCTGCACGTCATGTTGAATTCTCTGCTACACCAGTTGTTAATTAAAAGACTTGGCTTGTTTCTGTCCCTTTACACAACCAGCATGAGGTAAATAAGAAGCTTATCCAAAAGCTTTTAAAACACCTTAAAAAAAAAAAAAAGAACTGGCTACGATATTTATACAATATTTGTACAATATCTGAGCGGAACGAAGCAGGGAGTAACCCAACCTTTAGCTTCTTAGCCACCACGGTCAGCATGGGGCTGACCGTCGCACCGTTCTCCGTGTCAGTGAGATGGGACGCAGAAAGTTCATGCCTGTGTTTGTGTGGAGTCTTTGGTTCCAGCCACGGCACGAGACAGCAATGGAGCTGGTTCTCTTTTAATTCTGCACATGTGAGGAGTAGAGGACGGATGCTTCTGTAAGTAGACAAATACTCCAGACCTCCGCACACCTGACTTACTACATCTTGAACGATTGATGCTAATGGGGGGGTCGAATTTGTAGCACAGAGGCCAGAGCCCCTCCCTTTGCTGCTAGCTGATTGCCAAGACTATGGAAGTGAGCCCCTACCTCTTCAATCTCTACATTTTTGTGTTATTACTTGTGAAACTCACTGGTGTGTGTGAATGACGGAGAAAAAGGAGCTTCAGCCAACCAGCAGTTTTTGAAATGAAAGTTGTGGTGCTGAAACCACCCCACCACAACCAAAAAGCTAAGGTATAATATTATGATTTATTACGTGTATTACGGTAGCTTGGCAAGAACTGAACAAAGATTTGGGCCTTTTTGTGTTTTATTCAGGAGTGGGCTTGCTGAAAGCTGTTGGAAGACACTGCTTGAGTATTAACTCAGCTCTTACTAACACTTTTATTTCTGTGCTCCTGCAGCACAGGGGTGCCTGGAAAAAGCACTCATAGGTTTTTTTGCACTGTACCATTGGGGGGTGATACCTGCCCAGGAGTTTTTTCAGAGTGACACAAGACAAACAGCAGAGCATCCCTGTTTCGCAGGGAAAACTTATTTCCATCCCAGCTTAAACTGGTGTTTTTTCACCATGGTGAGAGCGAGCCAGGGCCAGTGCTGGAGACAAGAGAGGGGAATTGCTATAATGTGGATTCATTAAACCCATCTCAGCCCATCTTTTCTTCTTTTTGTCCTGGTTTTTTTTTGGTATTAAAGGAATATGGAGTAAAGCACAGCAGAACGAAGTGTTCTGGGAAACTGATAATCAAATGGCCTAAAGCTAATGTTTACTTTTTTGAATGTTTTACAGCAGCACTACTTGGAGTTGTATTAAAAACAGGGAGCGAGAGGGAGGGAGCCTAATAATAGCCTTCCAGTTACAGAAATAGAGAAGCAGCATAGATATGATAATTGAATTTGGTTTGGATGGGTGATAATCCGCCTTTCTGCTACAGCTGTAGTTCTCAGATGTGAGACTCGCTGGTGGCAGGTGTTGGGCAGTCTCCCCTGCCACGGGAAGGCTCCAGCACCCCTGTGTGTCCCCTGGGGGCCTGCACGTCCCCATGTCTCCTCCCTGCATCCCAGTTTGCTGGGTCGTGGGGTTTGCGTGTGTGGTTCTGGTTTTTCTCTGCATTTATGGGGGTTGTGCTGAAGGTGACCTGGAGCCTCCCTCGCCTGCCTGGCCAGGAAAAGTCACCAGTGAAGGCAGAAGGGAGGGCTTCTCCTCCCCAGCAAACTCCACGCTCAGCCACCCCCTGCTTCTCCCCCACCCTAAATTATTCAGCTCCATGCTTGGGGAGCTGACACTGCTAGTAAACCGAGGAATTATATATTTTTAGTTGCACTCAGAGATTAAGTGCCACTTGAGTTATAGTGTCTAGATTCCCAAATATTTATGTAATTTTACATCATGAATTCTGGTCCCTGACTGTGTTTAGTATAAATATTTATTCACAGAGCGCTGTCTGTTAGATCCCACGGAAGAAACCGGGGCAGGGGAGCGGAGAGGTGGCTCCAGGCTGGCTCTGCCACAGGGTCCCCTTGCTGGCTTGTTTTCTGAAGCAAACTCCAGCCTCTCTTTGCCTGCTCTTGACGCCTCTGTCATGAGAGATATTCGGGAGTATGTGGGGTGGGGTAGTGGATAGCAGGGCCACCCATTTTCGCAAGGTGACCTTAAAGATTTTGTGTCAGAGAGGTGGGGCTGCAAACTAGCAAGAGCAGTGGGAGGATGGTGAAGAGGCTAAAGGAGAAGAGAAAGTCACAGCATCCTTCCCGGGCAGGGGGAAGCCTTCCTGGCACCCCTGCTGCCTTCCGTCCTAATGAAACCCTCCAAGGAACTTTATCAGTCTCGTTAGTTCCCTTGGTTTATCGTAGCAACCCAGCTCAACTGAAAGCCATTTCTGCGGCTGGCAGGGAAATTAGTCACGCTTATCCCACCTTCCAAATTATTTTAGATGAGGACTTGCTTGCCGTGTGAGACTTTATTTACTTGGTCACACTGTTCATGTTGCGTCCTTGGTGAGCATTCACGCTGTCCTTAGTACATCTGTGTTGGCTCAGCTCACCAACATAACCTCTTCTCTTCTCTTCTCTTCTCTTCTCTTCTCTTCTCTTCTCTTCTCTTCTCTTCTCTTCTCTTCTCTTCTCTTCTCTTCTCTTCTCTTCTCTTCTCTTCTCTTCTCTTCTCTTCTCTTCTCTTCTCTTCTCTTCTCTTCTCTTCTCTTCTCTTCTCTTCTCTTCTCTTCTCTTCTCTTCTCTTCTCTTCTCTTCTCTTCTCTTCTCTTCTCTTCTCTTCTCTTCTCTTCTCTTCTCTTCTCTCCTCTCCTCTCCTCTCCTCTCCTCTCCTCTCCTCTCCTCTCCTCTCCTCTCCTCAACCTACTTACTACCCAAAATATGTGGGCGACCTTTTGGAGACATAAATGTCATTGCACAGTGTCAGTTCAATGCTGTTTGCTTGTACTGCTCATTAATTGCTTGCTACGCAAGAAATACCCGCTATATCCCAAGAGCAGATATCTACAACTAGTCAAAGATGGGACAGAAAATAAAAAGCACATCTACAAGCATTCTTCCAGCACTCAGCAA